>NC_073390.1:41693055-41730555 GCF_028641065.1 Leucoraja erinaceus
TTATCTCTCCACTGCACTCTTCCCCCCCCCCAATGTCAGTCAAAGTCAAAGCCCCCGGCTGGCGATGGCAATTGTCCCGCGGCCATTAAAGCCACGCCAGGTGGTGCGAGGTCGCACACCGGGTCTTGGTGTTGGAGCCCCCGGCGTGCGCTCGCAGAGTCCCGCGGCCATTCCAAGCCGCGCGGGGCGGTGATGTAAGGCCCCGCTCCAGGAGCTCTTCGACTCCGCAACTCGGGCGGGAGAAGTCGCCGTTGCGAGAGCCCTGAAAAGCGGTCTCCCTCCAGGGACCCGCGGGCTCCCGGTGCCGCCGTCTACCAGACCTGCAGTTGAAGCCCCGACTCTCCGGAGGTCGGGCCGCAGCAACAGCAGCAGCAGCAGCAGCGCTCCTCCACCGCTCCACCCGCTCCGGACTCGGCCAGCCCGTGACGGTGAGTCGTCGGCACCAGAGTCCCCGGTCTCTTCCTGTTGGAGGCCGCTCCTCGTTGCAGCCCCAACGATAACGGAGACCCGACAAGAAAAGGTCGGGTCTCCCGTGCAGGGAGAGATTTAAAAGTTTCCCCCCTCCACCACCCCACCCCCTACCCCCCCCCATCACACACACACACACCCCAACATAAAATAACAAAAACTACATAGAAACATAGACAGAAAATAATAAAAACGCGGACGGGCTGCAGAGGCCGCTGCTGACGAGAGTCGCGCCGCCTACCGGATATAAATAAACAGATAAAGTGCAATAGGCTGTTATAGTTCAGAGTTTGTTTGAGTTGAGTTTAATAGTCTGCTGGCTGTGGGGAAGAAGTTGTTCCTGAACCTGGATGTACCAGATTTCAGGTTCCTGTACCTTCTACCTGATGGCAACGGAGAGATGAGTGTGTGGCCAGGATGGTGTGGGACCTTGATGATGTTGGCAGCCTTTTTGAGGTAGCCACTGCGATAGATCCCTTCGATGGTGGGGAGGTCAGATCCGATGATGGACTGGGCAGTGGTCACAACTTTCTGCATTCTTTTCCGCTCCTGGACGCTCAAGTTGCCGAACCAAGCCACGATGCAACCAGTCAGCATGCTCTCTACTGTGCACCTGTAGAAGTTCGAGAGAGTCCTCCTTGACATACCGACTCTCCGTAATCTTCTCATGAAGTAGAGGCGCTGATGTGCTTTCTTTATAATTGCATCACTTCTATACTCTGACTCGTCACTATCAGTGATTCGTTCCATAACAGTGGTGTAGTCGGCGAACTTCATGATGGAGTTCGCACTATGTCCGGCTACGCAGTCATGAGTATAGAGTGAGTACAGCAGGGGGCAGAGCACACAGCCTTGAGGTGCTCCCATGCTGATTGTTATCGAGGCTGACACATTTCCACCAATACGGACAGACAGTGGTGTGTGGATGAGGAAGTCGAGGATCCAATTGCAGAGGGATGCGCAGAGACCCAGTTCTGCGAGTTTGGTAACCAGCTTGGAGTGGATGATGGTATTAAACGCCGAGCTGTAGTCAATGAATAACAGCCTGACATATGAGTTTTTGTTGTCCAAGTGGTCCAGAGCGGAGTGGAGAGCCAGTGAGATCGCATCCACCGTTGGTCTGTTGTGGTGGTAAGCGAACTGCAGTGGGTCGAGGTTCTTGTCGAGGTAGGAGTTGATTTGCGCCATAATCAACTTCCCAAAGCACTTCATCACCACAGACGTTAGTGCTACTGGTCGATAGTCATTGAGGCACGTCACCTTACTCTTCTTGGGCACCGGTATAATTGATGCCCTTTTAAAGCAGGTGGGAACCTCAGACCTCAGAGGTGAGAGGTTGAAAATGTCCGTAAAAACTCCAGCCAGTTGGTCCGCACAGGTTTTCAAAACACGACCGGGTATACCATCAGGTCCAGGCGATTTTCGAGGGTTCACCTCTCTGATGGATCTTCTGACGTCGGCCTCTGTGACTGAGACCGAAATACCATCACAGCGAATGGGGGCTCGGGAAGGCACATCAGTGTTCTCCCTATCAAAGCGTGCGTAAAACGCATTGATCTCGTCTGGGAGAGATGCTTTGCTGACATTTGAGCAGCCTCCAGGTTTCGCCTTGTAGGAGGTGATTGCATTCAAGCCCTGCCACAGTTGCCGAACATCCATCTCATCCTCCAGCTTGGAGCAGAAGTCCCTTTTGGCCTTTTTGATGGCCTTACCAAGGTCGTACCTGAACTTCGTGTGGACCTCTGCATCTCCAGACCTGAATGCCCAGGCGGGGATCTGGACTTCTGAAGAGTACGGATCTCATGGTTCATCCAAGGCTTCTGGTTAGGAAACACTCGAAAGGTTTTTGTTGCGACGCAGTCCTCCACAATGCAAGGGTTACTTGAAGTCGTTGTTGTGCCTTCTTGTCTCAATGTGTCTCAATGTGTGGTAGTTCTACGACAGGTCATTGGTATTATTAACGCCAAGGAACCTGAAGCTCTCAACCATTTCCACATCTGCACCATTGATGCAGATTAGGGACTTGTACTCCACCACACTTCAGAAAGCTCCTTGGTCTTGCTGACATGGAGGGAGAGGGTGTTGTGTTGACACCGTGTCACTACGGACTCCATCTCCGTCCTGCAATACGAGGGTTCCCAACTGCATGGTGGGTACAATCATGTCAGCTCAAGGGGGGAACGGGGGAGGGAGGAAGAGATGTTTCTCCTGATATGGCTACTAGAGAGGAGAAGGTTGCCCACCTCTTTGCAGAGTGTGGATTTGCGAAGAGAGTCTGGAGAGTCCTTGTCACAGCTTAAACCGAACAGAGGGCTCTGTGATTTACATAGAAACATAGAACATAGGTGCAGCAGTAGGCCATTTGGCCCTTTGAAACAGCACCGCCATTCAATTTGATCATGGCTGACCATCCAAAATCAGTACCCCGTTCCTGTTTTTCATGGGGTTGGACCACAGTCTGGGGTTTATTAGCTACTGGACATTGTGGTACAGAGTCTGGAGGGGGCACCCCTGAAACAAGAGAAGGGGGCCACATTAGTGGCAATGTGGGAGAAACCGAGTTCTTCCGGGTGCTATGGATTCTTCCCACATCCCAGAGGCGTTTTTGAAGGAACATATGACTATTGAATGTTATTGAAACATATAAGATTATTAAGAGTTTGGTATTAAGGGTTAATAAGGTGTGAGTAATTTATAACGGAGATGAGGAAACACTTTTTCTCACGGAGAGTTGTGAGTCTGGGGAATTCTCTGCCTCAGATGGCGGTGGAGGCCGGTTCTACTTTCAAGAGAGAGCTAGATAGGGCTCTTAAAGATAGCGGAGTCAGGGGATATGGGGAGAAGGCAGGAACGGGGTACTGATTGTGGATGATCAGCCATGATCACATTGAATGACGGTTCGAAGGGCCGAATGGCCTACAACTGCACCTATTGTCTATTGTCTATTGAAGTGTGGATTTGAAGGTCAATTGTCCTCTGTGAATTGCTCCTAGTCTGGAGGGAGTGGATGAGACTGGGATAACCTTGATGGTTGGCAGGGACCCGGTGGGCCGAAGGGCCTGTTTCCATGCGATGTCTTTCAATCAATTAAGAAGTGTTTCTGAAATCGTAAATCCACTAGAGGGCGCTAGATTAAAGTAGGTTTAAAAATAGGAAATGAGGTACCCAGAGAGTTGTGAGTCTGTGGAATTCTCTGCCTCAGAGGGCGGTGGAGGCAGGTTCTCTGGATACTGTAAAGAGAGAGCTAGATAGGGCTCTTAAAGATAGCGGAGTCAGGGGATATGGGGAGAAGGCAGGAACGGGGTACTGAATATGGACGATCAGCCATGATCACAGTGAATGGCGGTGCTGGCTCGAAGGGCCGAATGGCCTACTCCTACACCTATTGTCTATCGTCTATTGAACTGCGGATGCTGATTTACAAAACACGCACAAAGTGCTGGAGTAACTCAGCAGGTCAGACAGCATCTGTGGAGAGCATGGATAGATGACGTTTCAGATTGAGACCCTTCTCCAGTTGGCCTTCAGGTTTGTATTAAATCTTCCCTTCTTGCCTTAATGTTTTGTTTACCTTGTGTTAGGGCAGCACGGTGATGCAGCGGTAGAGTTGCTGCCTTACGGCGCCAGAGACCAGGGTTCGATCCTGATCACGGGTGCCGTCTGTATGAAGTCCGTATATTTTCTCTGTGACCAAGTGGGTCTTTCCAGGTGCTCCCGTTTCCTACCACTCTCCAAATTGGCTTCAGTAAAATTGTAAATTGTCCATAATGCATAGAATAGTGCTAGTGTACGGGGTAATTGCTGGTTGGTGCGGATTCGGTGGGCTGAAAGGGCCTTTTTCCACACAGTATCTCTAAAGTCTTACAAAAGCTGCCCAGCCAGCAGCTGTCTGTCTTTACATCTTTTTATTTTTATGTTAGTTAGTTAAAGTGTTTTGTTTGGAGGTCTAGACATTTTTATGTGGGGGGGTGGGTGGGGGGGGGGGAAGGGGGAAACTACCTTTCAGGGTCCCGACCTGGTCGGAGAGGCAGCTTTTCTCCGGGCTGCAGCTTCGACCTGTCCTCGCGGCCTACCAGCGGGCCTGGAGCGGCGTTTCCTGTCGGAGACCGCCCAGAACCTCGGCTTCGGCTGGAGCGCTATCGCGAAGCGGGCGATGCCTTGCCCGGGTCGCCGCGCTGGAGCTCCGGTGAGCTGAAGATTGCTGAGGAAAACATCGCGGAGCTGCGGGACTGTGGAGCGACCAGCCGCGGGCGGCAGCGCTGAACTTTACACCGGGAGCCTGGGATCTCTAGATGAGATCGCCAGTTGTGGAGCCCCAACTGGCGCGGCCTTGTCGGCTTCGGAAGCCGCGGCCTCCAGTACGGAAGCGGCTGTTCCAGGGTTCCCAAGCCGCTGAGAGGATTCTCCCAATGCCGGAGCAACATCACCCGGCGAGAACGGCCTGGAACATCGGGCCTCCGTAGAGGCAACTGTGGAGGCCTCAATCAGCCCGACTATGGGTGAACTGGGGTTGGGGACTGGACTTTGTGCCTTCCCTCATAATGGGAACCATTGTGGGGGGATGTTCTTTATGTTCAAAACTCTTATTAATGTTATGTCTGTATTCCTTCTTTATGTGCTGCAAAAATGGCAAGAAGCATTTCACTACACTACACCTAGGTGTATGTGAATGTGACCAATAAAATACCCTTAATACCTTTAATACTCCTTATACACACATACTCTATATATACACACGTCTCAACCCGAAACGTCAGCTATTCTTTTGCTCCATAAATGCTGCCTCACCCGCTGAGTTTCTCCAGCATTTTTGTCTACTTTCGATTTTTCCAGCATCTGCAGTTCTTTCTTAAACATTTGTTATGGTGATCTCTTGAGCGCATCAGTGTATCTACAAGACTCGTACCGCCTGGGTACTGCAATGCTCGGTGCAGGGACCGCACATCAATGATTTAGATGAAAGGATTCAAAGTAACATTAGCAAATTTGCAGATGACACAAAGCTGGGTGGCAGTGTGAACTGTGAGGAGGATGCTATGAGAATGCAGAGTGACTTGGACTGGTTGGGTGAGTAGGCCTTTGCATGGCAGATGCAATTTAATGTGGATAAATGTGAGGTTGTCCACTTTGGTAGCAAAAACAGGAAGGCAGATTACTATCTAAATGGCGTCAAGTTGGGAAAGGGGATGTACAACGGGATCTGGGGGTCCTTGTTCATCAGTCAATGAAAGTAAGCATGCAGGTACAGCAGGCAGTGAAGAAAGTGAATGGCATGTTGGTCTTTATAACACGAGGAATCAAATATAGGAGCAAAGAGGTTCTTCTGCAGGTATACAGAGCCCTAGTGAGACCACACCTGGAGTATTGTGTGCAGTTTTGGTCCCCTAATTTGAGGAAAGACATTCTTGCTATTGAGGGAGTGCAGCATAGGTTTACAAGGTTAATTCCCGGGATGGCGGGACTGTCATATGCTGAGAGAATGGAGCGGCTGGGCTTGTATACTCTGTGGTTTTGAAGGATGAGAGAGGATATCATTGAAACATATAAGATTATTAAGGGTTTGGACACGCTAGAGGCAGGAAACATGTTCCTGATGTTGGGGAGTCCAAAACCATGGGCCACAGTTTAAGAATGAGGGGTAAGCCATTTAGAATGGAGACAAGGAAAAACGTTTTCACACAGAGCGTTGTGAGTCTTTGGAATTCTCTGCCTCAGGGGGTGATGGAGGCTGGTTCTCTGGATACTTTCAAGAGAGAGCTAGACAGGGCTCTTAAAGATAGTAGAGTCAGAGGATATGGTGAGAAGGCAGGAACGGAGTACTGATTGTGGATGATCAGCCATGATCACATTGAATGGTGGTGCTAGCTCGAAGGGCTGAATGGCCTACTCCTGCACCTATTATTGTCTATTGTTTATTGTCCAAGACTGGTGAATCCTTTAATGAAGTCAAATATATAATACGTTTTGAGAAAGTTAAATTGCTCGTACACTAAATGCACTTCATACTTTCAACGTGTTTGCTGAATAATATTTCAGCCCGGAGGTCCTTAGGGACCTCAGATTATATCTCGATGTTCCACTGAGAAAGCTTGGCTACACAATTAATGGCTTCTTATAGTCTCTTGAGCAAAGCTTTAATTTAAATGTCAATATAAAACACAGAATGCTGTGCAGTCAACTTTTATTGTGATTTATTTCCATTCAAAAACAGCTGCGGTTAGTACTTTTCCAGTGAACACAATTGCAGCTGAAATATGATTTATATAGAACACTGAACACTATAGCACAGAGAGTCATAGAGTGATACAGTGTGGAAACAGGCCCTTCAGCCCAACCTCCCCACTCCGGCCAACATGTCCCGGCTACGCTAGTCCATATCTGTCCAAACCTGTCCTATCCATGTATCTGAAGAAAAGAGGTCTTAAGATTCAGTCTGAAGAAGGGTCTCGACCCAAAACGTCACCCATTCCTTCTCTCCAGAGATGCTGCCTGTCCCGCTGAGGTACACCAGCATTTTGTGTCAACTCTATCCAAGGGCCCCAACAGACCTTTCAGGTGAGGCAGAGGTTCACTTGCGCCTCCTCCAACCTCATCTACTGTATCCGCTGTTGCAGGTGTCAACTTCTCTACATCGGCGAGACCAAGCGTAGGCTCGGCCTTAACCTACCTGATCACCAGGGTGCCTCAGCACTTTAGCTTGCCCTCCCGTTCCCAATCTGGCCTTTCTGTCCTGGGCCTCCTCCATTGTCAGAGTGAGGCTCAGCGCAAATTGGAGGAACAGTACCTCATATTTCGTTTGGGTAGCTTACACCCCAGCGGTATGAACATTGACTTCTCCAACTTCAAGTAGCCCTTGCTTTCCCTCTCTCTCCATCCCTCCCCCTTCCTGGTTCTCTGACCAGTCAGACTGTCCCCATTACATTGTATCTCTGTTTACTTTGTTGTTACCTTCTCCTACCTAACAATGATCTATTCTACATTTTCCTTGATCTCCACCCCCTTTGTCTAATTTTCACACCATACACTTCCTTATCTATACACTTTCTTATCTCTGTATCTCCCTGTCCCCTAACAGTCTGAAGAAGGGTCTCAAACCGAAACATCACCCATTATAGACAATAGGTGCAGGAGTAGGCCATTCGGCCCTTCGAGCATGCACCGCCATTCAATGTGATCATGGCTGATCATCCCCAATCAGTACCCCGTTCCTGCCTTCTCCCCATATCCCCTGACTCCGCTATCTTTAAGAGCCCTATCAAGCTCTCTCTTGAAAGTATCCAAAGCCTCCACCACCCTCTGAGGCAGAGAATTCCACAGACTCACAACTCTCTGTGAGAAAAAGTGTTTCCTCACCTCCGTTCTAAATGGCTTACCCCTTATTCTTAAACTGTGGTCCCTGGTTCTGGACTCCCCCAACATCGAGAACATGTTTCCTGCCTCTAGCATGTCCAACGCCTTAATAATCTTATATCCATATTACTAAAAGTCTGATCTTGACCACTTCCTGGTGTTCTGTGTATTGATTTTAGAAAAAACGCTGCCACTTATGGCTGTGATTTTTGGTCATCTTGCTCAGTCCCCCTCTGCTGTGCAGGGCAAGAAGATTTTTCCCATCGATGAAAAGTAAAAGAGTTGTTAGTGTTTTAAAAAATGTTGAGATTCTCTCTCATGAAGGCCACGCCCCTTCCGGAGGGACTATAAAACCCGGAAGTGTTGAGTGCCTGTCAGCCTCTGCAAGATGGGGGAGCGAGAGATCATGTCTCTCAGTCTGAGCTGTGAATAACACTGAACACAAGTCCACTAAACTGTGAGTGGTTTTATTGACCTGTCAGTGCCCTTAATGTGGTTTGAAAATATAGTTTGGAAATGCTAAAGTTATGTTGCCTTTGGTTTGGAATTGCTAAAGCTGTGTTGCCTATGGTTTGGAAATGCTAAAACTGTGTTCCCTAATCAAAGTTGCCATGCCTTATCAAAGTTGCCTTGCCTAATTAAAGTTGCCTTGCCTAATTAAAGTTGCCTTGCCTTCTATATAATTAAAAGTCTAATCTTGACCACTTCCTGGTTGCGCTTTATATTGATTTTAGAAAAACGC
The DNA here is from genome assembly GCF_028641065.1 of Leucoraja erinaceus. Lineage (NCBI taxonomy): Eukaryota > Metazoa > Chordata > Chondrichthyes > Rajiformes > Rajidae > Leucoraja > Leucoraja erinaceus. The sequence goes on from NC_073390.1 coordinate 41,701,616, forward strand.
TACCATGTATTGTTATGATTTTTGACCATCTTACTCAGAATCCTCCTCCGCTCATCAGGTGCCGAGGATTTTACCCATTGATGAAAAATAGAAGAGTTATTAGTGTTTAAAAAATGTTGAGATTCTCTCTCCTGTCAATCACACCATGAAGGCCACGCCCCTTCTGGTGGGATGGGGCGGGACTATAAAACCCAGAAGTGTGGGCGTGGCTCAGTCTCTGCAAGATGGAGGAGGGAGTGGTCACGACTCGCTGTCTTTGGTGGCCTTGCTCGAAATGGTATGAAACTGCACTTGAATTTGGTGGCCTTGCACCCTGCTTGAATTGGTAAGAAACTGCACTTGAATTTGGTGGCCTTGCACCCTGCTTGAAATGGAACTTCAAGGAATAGCCATGAGTCAACTGCCAGCCCACCAGCCGTGAGTGAGTGAGCTGCCAGCACAACAAGCTTGAGTGACTGAGCAACCAGCCCAAGAATCCATTTGGCCCACAATGTCCATACTAGCCCTCTGGAAACCAGTCCCTTCAGCCCACAATACCCATACTAGCGCTCCAGAACCACCCCCCCCCTCCCACTGGCCACCAATATTGGAATTGGTGGAGAGGTGGAATATTGCGTTGGGGGACCAGCCCTCCCGTGTGAACATGGGACCCAACGGGTCCCACTTCGTCTAGTGTTTCAATAAGATCCTCCAGAGATCCTCCAATAATTCTCCAAAGATGCTGCCTGTCCCACTGAGTTACTCCAGCATTTTGGTCTACTATCCATGTAATTGCCTAACTGTTTCATAAGCGTTGGGATAGTCCCTGCATCACCTACCTCCTCTGAAAGCTCGGTCCATGCACATAAACAGGCCCTTCGGCCCACATTGTCCGTGCTGAACATGCTGCCATGATAAATGAATCTCCGGAAGATGTCCTGCACGAAATCTTCGCGCGCCACCACCCTGTCGCGTAACTGCCGGCCAAAGTGGAACAGGCCCAAGACTTGCAGCAGCTCAACAGGATATGTGAACATAGTACACTGTAAACTACATCATAAATGAGAGAAAGTGCAGCGTGTGTAGAAATACATAACTCACACACACACACACATGAAAAAAATCAAACAATAATAGTGGAATAATAACAATAATAGTCTTCTCCGTGGATTGTCACCTTGTCGTGGTGGAGAAGCTTGTGCGGTCCTGAGATCCTGAGAGCGATGCCGTCTGGAGCTATACTCCTGGTAGGGCCACTCATGGCGGTAAGGTCGAGGGGGAGGTCTCTGAGAAAGAGCAATCCAACCAAGACCTCGACGGTGGAACAGGCAGAGGACGATGGCTGACCTTAGTGGAGTGTCACAACGGCTGGGAAGGCGGATGAAGGCTGCAGCAGAAAAGGGTCTCCGGTCGTCTTGGACTCCATGCCACTGGATCCTGACCCAGATCTGTCAAAGACTGTGGAGTGGCTGTCTGTGCACCAGCGGCAACCAGAACAAGGTACGATTATTTTGGTGACTACTCACAACCATACAGGCTTCACCCCACGACATGTCGCCTGTGCGGTCGTGAGTCGTCTCCTCAGTCGCCCCAAGAGTCGTAGCGTTTTTCCATTCGCCGCTGGATTTTCAATGTTGAAAATGTTCAGCGACCTGTGACAGGTGCCGGCAGTCGCCGAAAAGTGGGACAGGTCCATAAGAAAGAATGCTGCCTAGATTAGAGAGATCAGCTTTAGACTAGAGATTTTAGTGATACAGTGCGGATACAGACCCTCTGGCCCACCGAGTCCGTGCTGACCAGCGATCACCCCGCACACAAGGACTTTCACACACACACGGACAATTTACAATTTTACAGAAGTCAATTAACCTACAAACCTGCATGTACGTCTTTGGAGTGGGAGGAAACCGGAGATCCCGGAGAAAACCCACGCAAGTCACGGGGAGAACGTACAAACTCCGTACGGACAGCACCCGTAGTCAGGATCGAACCTGGGTCTCTGGTGCTGTGAGGCAGCAACTCTACCGCTGCGCCACCGTGCGGCTGTAAGGGGAGGTTGGACAGATTTGGATTGTTTTCCCTGGAACGCGGGAGGTTGCGGTGACACAGTGCGTTGAAACTTCCAGCAGCAAATGTAAGTGGGCTGAGTTGTGTGTGTTTAGAAGTCATGAATCTGACGCAGTCTAAATGGATTTCCCTCTCAATGGTTCCCATTTCCTCGAAAAATGCAGCCCTATATTTAAAATGTGTTTCACCAGAAGGAACGTTATACAAGTCAAGTCATGTTTATTTGTCACATACACATACAAGATGTGCAGTGAAATGAAAGTGGCAATGCCTGCGGATTAGACAATAGACTATAGACACTGGTGCAGGAGTAGGCCATTCGGCCCTTCGAGCCAGCATCGTGCAAGATTGTGCCAGAACTACAGAACAACAGAACAGAACCAGTATTTACATTTGAGAAAAAAACATTAAAAAAGACACAAAACAACAATAAATTAATCCCTGGTGAGATAAGAGTTTACAGTCCTGATGGCCTGTGGGATGAAACTCCGTCTTATCCTCTCTGTTTTCACAGCCTGACAACGGAGGCGTTTGCCTGACAAAAGCAGCTGGAACAGTCAATTGCTGGGGTGGTAGGGGTCCCCCATTATGCTGCTGGCTCTGGATCTGCACCTTCTGATGTATAGGTCCTACAGGCAGCATCTCTGGAGAGAAGGAATGGGTGACGTTTCGCGTCGAGACGCTGAACTGAGTTACCCATTAGCTCCACTCTGTGGCGAGACCCGGAACTGCTGATGCTAGAACCTTGAGCAAAACACAAAGTAATTGAAACATAGAAACATAGAAAATAGGTGCAGGAGTAGGCCGTTCAGCCCTTCGAGCCTGCACCGCCATTCAATATGATCATGGCTGATCATCCAAATCAGTACCCCATTCAGGCTTTTACCCCATATCCCTTGACTCCCTTGGCCCTGAAAGCTAAATCTAACTCTCTCTTGAAAACATCCAGTGAATTGGCCTCCACTGTCTTCTGTGGCAGAGAATTCCACAGATTCACAACTCCATGGATGAATTTTTTTTCCTCATGGAGGAACTCAGTGGGTCAGGCATCTTTAGTTTAGTTTAAACCAAAGCTTTTTTGTGCCTATCTTTGGTTTCAACCAGAATCTGGAGTTCCTTCCTACATGTTTAGTTAAGTTGTAGAGATACAGCGTGGGAACAGGCCCTTCGGCCCACCGAGTCTGTGCTGACCAGCGATCCCCGCACACTAGCACTATCCTACACACACTAGGGACAATTTACAATTTTTTAGAAGCCAATGAACCTATAAACCTGTACGTCTTTGGAGTGTTGAAACCGGAGCTCCTGGAGAAAAACCCACGCAGGTCACTGAGAGAACGTACGAACTCAGTAACAGCAGTAACAGTGAATATCGATCGCTGGTGTCTGGTGCTGTAAGGCAGCAACTCCACCGCTGTGCCAATGTGCCACCCGTTTAGTTTTAACAAACTGCTATTGTATAATTTATTATCGATGCTCTCTGAGGAGATAGCACAATTACTGAACAGCGCACATGTTTAATTTAGTTCAGAGATACAGTGCAGAAACGGACACCTTTGGCCCACCGTATCCGCGCCGACCAGCGATCACCCGCGCGCGCACTAACACTATCCTACACACTAGGGGCGATTTACAATTTTTTTTTTTACCGAAGCCAATTTTACCGTAAACCGGTACGTCTTCGGAGTGTGGGAGGAAACCGGAGCACGCGGTCACGGGGAGAAAGTACAGACAACAGCCGTGGTCAGGATCAAACCCGGGTCTCTGGCTCTGTGAGGCAACAACTCCACCGCTGCGCCACCGTGCCACACAAAGTCTTCAGTGATGGAAAGAGATTGGGGTAACTCAGTGGGCCAGGCAGCATCTCTGGAGAAAAATGATGGGTGACAGTTTAGATCAGGACCCTTCTTCAGACTGAGACTTTGGCTCATGAAGGACCATCGGGTGGGGCCGTGAAGGGCAGCCTCGCCAGCAACGTCTTCGGCCTTTTGAATTTTTGTTTTGTATTTTAGTATGTCCAAATGTATGTTTTTAGTGGGGGGGGGGGGGGGGGGGAATAGGGGGAAACTGGTTTTCGGTCACTTACCTCGACGGAGATGCAACTTTTCTCTTTGCCGCGTCTTTGCTCCCCCTCGCGGCCTAACAACTGGATTGGTGCGGCCTTTCCCGGAGACCGGCTCAGAGCTTCAGCAGCAGGTGCGGCCCGGACTTTAACGTGGTGGAGCGGGGCGATCCCTTGCCGGGGATCGCCGGAAGAAGTGCTCCGACCGCCGGCCTGCGGCCCTATAACATCATGAAGCCACGGTCTCGGGTAGGAAAGTGGCCGATTCGGGAACTCCAAGTGTGTGTTCTGATCCGTCCCGACGTCGGAGTTTCGATCATCCTGATGAGAGGGCTTGTACATCGGGCCGTCCTTTCATGGCCCCGACCACGTGTGAACAAAGGAGGAAGATTGACTGAACGTTATTGCCTTCCATCACAGTGAAGAATGTTGATTCCACTGTGGTGGATGTTTATGTTAAATTCTATTGTGTATTGTGTGTTCTTTTTAATTGAATGGCTGCATGGTAACTCAAATCTCACTGTACCCTAACTGGTGCATGTGACAACAAATGTGAACTTGCTCTTGAACTCATTTTAAATACAATATCTTAATACAAATAACACATTGAAACTGCTGGAGTACAAGTTTGGTATATTTTGATTTAAACTTGTCCTGCGCATCTTAATTATTGTGCACATAATCTGCATATTTTATTTATTTATTTTTATTAATGAATATGAAATAATCATAATGATGTAGGATTTTGAGATTTTCAATGCAGCACATTTATATGGAAAGAATTGAACAGGCTCATTAATATATACAAGTTAGAATTTTCCCATTATTCCAATGGTTTTTTGCAAATGATTAAATATTAAATCAAGTATAATATTTCTACCAGTTACAGATCTATCACGCGGTTATATAGGTTAGCATCGGAATTAGATCATTAATATTTTAAAATATTTTAATGCGACTGAGATTTATTCTGTGCAAATGATCAAATAAGGGTAAAACTTCTACATAGGTTAGAAATGTACAGCGCAGGAAAGGCCCTTCGGCCCACAATGTCGGTGCTGAACATGCTACCGAGATGTGCGGGAAGGAGCTGCAGATGCTGGTTTACACCGAAGATAGTCACAAAATGCTGGAGCCTAAAGGGTCAGGTAGATTGAAGTGACCCTTCTTCAACCTGAAGGGTCTCGACCCGAAACGTCACCCATTCCTTCTCTCCAGAGATGCTGCCGGTCCTGCTGTGTTACACTGGCATTCTATGACTTTGAGTCTTACTATTTGTCCTGTCGTTGTTCTTTGCCCAAAATCCCAGTCCTCTTTTGTGTGTAATCAGAATCCAATCTGGCCAGTCGATGAACCTCATCCTCCACTGTAACTACTCCTCCGTTTAAACCTCCAAGCCTCCGGAGAGTCTGAAGAAGGGTTCCGATCAGAAACGTCACCAAATCCTTTTCTGCAGAGATGATGCCAAGATGTTGTGTGTCCAAATGTCTGTATTAGTGTCTCTCAGTATGTCTTGGGTGGGGGGCAGCAGGATCCACCACTCTCCGTGTAAATAACTTGCCCGCACAACTCGTGAGAGACAAATGGCAGCCCGGTGGCGCAGTGGTAGAGTTGGTTTTCTCTGGGTGCTCTGGTTTCCTCCCACATTCCAAGGAAGTGCAGGTTTGTAGGTTAATTGGCTTGGTATAAATGTAAAGTTGTTAGTGTGCGGGGATCGCTGGTCAGTGTGGACTCGGTGGGCAGAAGGGCCTGTTTCCGCGCTGCATCTCTAAACTAAACAAAACATGCAGTTACTAAGTGTGTTCCAGCCAGAGATCCATGTTAGTATTAAGGACATCATGGGACATAGAATTAGTGCAGAAAGTGGTGTTGAAATGTGGTAAAAGTCCAGCTCTAGGTTAGTTCAGTTTAGTTTAGTTAAGTTTTGATTAGTTTAGTTTATGTTAGTTTATGTTAGTTTATGTTAGTTTAGGTTTGTTTAGTTTAGTTTAGTTTTGTTTATTTGGTTTAGTTTAGTTTGGTTTAGTTTACTTTTGTTTGATTTAGATTCGTTTAGAGATACAGCATGGAAACAGGCCCTTCACCCCACCGAGTCCACCCCAACCATCGATCACCCGCTCACACTAGTCCCATGTTATCCCACTTTCTCATCATTAGTGGCAATTTACAGAGGGTCAATTGACGCAACAAGTCCACATGTCTTTGGGAGATGGGAGGAAATCGGAGAAAGTGCAAACTCCACACAGACAGCACCCAAGGGCTGGATGGAACCCGGGTCTCTGGCGATGTGAGGCAGCAGCTCTACCAGCTGTCTGCCCTCATTGACTGACAGAGAAGACACAAAAGGCTAAATACCCTGTTCCTGCTCCTATTTCTTTTGATCCGATGTTAAAACACACACATAAATATTTGGTTACAAATGTACTGGCATTCATATTAGACAATTTATATTAATGCTTGCAATCTACTTACATTGCAGGACAAATTCACTGTTATTAAACACTGCCACAATGGATGACATTTTCATTTAGTGTCAGATTTCAAATTGTAAAATTATCAGGAAAAACTGTTTCACCCAGAGAGTTGTGAATCTGTGGAATTCTCTGCCACAGACGGCAGTGTAGGCCAATTCACTGGATGTTTTCATGGCAGGAACGGGGTACTGATTCTGGATGATCAGCAATGATCATATTGAATGGCTGTGCTGGACCGAAGGGCCGAGTGGCCTACTCCTTCACCTATTTTTCTATGTTTCTAGTTCCTGTTGGTTTAAAAATCCTGAAGTTTAAGAAAAAGTTCAATGGCCTCAGTATAAGGTTTCCCAAGTCTATCATCAAGTCCGTAGCTGGCACTCTGAGACCTATTAGCAGAGTGGTGTGCATTATAATATACATTATTCCAACATAATAAATCGTAAAATGTAAAATGAACGAATATATTATTCATTCAACTTGCATCATGGTGGAGTATTTTTAATGAAACCCATTGTCTCGGATTGCCTCAAATAATTAAAATATGATATTCAATTTAATTGTCATTTGGACCCCTTGAGGTCCAAACGAAATTCCGTTTCTGCAGCCATACATTACAAACAAATAGACCCAAGACACAACATAATTAAGATTTTACATAAACATCCATCACATCGCTGTGATGGAAGGCCAAAAAAACGTATCTCTCCACTGCACTCTCCCCCCCCCCCCCCCCCCCCCCATGTCAGAGTCAAAGTCAAAGCCCCCGGCTGGCGATGGCGATTGTCCCGCGGCCATTAAAGCCACGCCGGGTGGTGCGAGGTCGCACACCGGGTCTTGGTGTTAGAGCCACCCGCTCCACCCGCTCCGGACTCGGCCAGCTCCGCGACGGTGAGGTGAGTCAGCACCAGAGTCCCCCGTCTTCTCCTGTTGGAGGCCGCTCCCATTGCAGCCCCAATGCCTAGTTACCCCCTCCCTCCCTTTTCACGCATTTGAGGCCGCCATGCGTCGCGCCGCCCCTCTAGAATCCCGTTTCCTATCCATTCGTAGTGGTGTGCCATCCAACATAATAAATCGGCTTCCTCATCTATCTCCTGATGAGGCATGACATAGATGATAAAGCTGCTTGCTGATATTACACGCCACAACCTCATGCATCAGCTCATTGGAGCCCAAACTCTCTATTTTGCAACTATCCTTCAAGTCATTCAGCACGGAAACAGGCCCTTCGGCCCATCTCGTCCACGCCGTCCAACATGCCCTATCCCCTTTTCACGCATTTGGCCCATGTCCCTCTAAACGTTTCCTATCCACGTAGCCATCCAAATGGCTTTTAAATGCTGTTGTAGTACCTGCCTCGTCTACCAGCTGGCTCGAAGGGCCGAATGGCCCAACTCCTGCTCCTATTGTCTATTTCCTCCGTTCCATACACCCAGCACCCTGGGTAAAAAAGTTGTCCCTCAGGTTCCTATTAAATCTTTCCCCTCTCATCTTAAACCAATGTCCCCTGGTTCTTGACTCTTCGAAAGTTCTTGACGAAAGTGCTCTGTGCATCTACCCGATCTATTCCTCTCATGATTCAGCCCATGATATCTATGCCGACCATTATGCAAAACTAGATAAATCCCATTAAACTAATCTAATTTTGCATCAACTCAGCTCCCATATTTTGTTCCTTTTTCAATCAAATGTCATTTTCCTTCAGATTTTTGTTCTGATGTACTTGGTTTTGGGGCACTGGTCATGTTGCTGTTACCAAGTGTTGCCGGGTTTACGAACCGCCTCTAGATACGTGCAAACGAAAGTTGCCAGGCTCAGCGGGAATTAATTCCTCGGATGCTGTGGGGGCTGCAGCAGGTAGAGCTGCTGCCTCACAGCGCCAGAGTCCCGGGTTCAATCCTGACCATGGGCGCTGTCTGTACAGAGTTTGTACGTTCTCCCCGTGACCTGCGTTGGCTTTCTCCGAGATCTTCGGTTTCCTCCCACACTCCAAAGACGTACAGGTTTGTAGGCTAATCGGCTTGGTAAAATTGTACATTGTCCCTAGTGTGTGTGTAGGATAGTGTTAGTGTGCGGGGATCGCTGGTCCGTGGGCCGACGGGCCTGTTTCCGTGCTGTATCTCTAAACTAAACTAAACTAATCTTCTGGCATGTGGGAATGCAACGCCTTCCTCATTCGAATACCATGAATGAAACAAACCAAGGCAGAGATATTAATAAATATGGATAATCGAGTCAGAGAGTCATAATGCACGGAAACAGACAACCAGGGGAAATGAGTAGGTCGACTAGGATGCTCAACTGAACCATACAGAGTTGTAGCAACTCTGGCACTATCTCGTCGTGCCATGGACCCAGATCACCTCCTCCATCAGGCTATCAGCAGAGAGCAGAGGCCACCCCGACTGAAGTCCCGTCACCCCTTTGCTCCACATGGAAAACAACTCCTACCATCCATCCAGCCAAGTGACACAAAAGCACACTGGATAGCCACCACGTGGTCACAGGAGTGCAAGGCAACCTCATCTCCATTACACAGCTACATCTCTTCACCAGATAAAAGCTGTCCAGGGTCTGACCTCCCCAGAGGAGCGTGGGTGAAGCTCAACAGACTTGGTACTGGAGTTGGGCGTTTCAATGCCAGCGTGTGGAGATGGGGGCTCCCTCCGCCAGAGCCCAGCCTGTGAATGCGGAGCAGAACAACAGACAGCCAACCATGTCATCTCTGGGTGCCCGCTCTACCACCCACCAAATGGAGCTCAGGGCCTGGCAGACATTGACGCCAACAGAGACAACAACCTGGCTGCTCAACACCCGGCTTGAGATATAACTATTCCTATGGTTTATGTTTCATTCGCAAGAAGAAGAAGATCTCAACCATTCACGTTGCACTCCGCAAGATGCAGAGATATTGTTTAGATTTTAGAGATACAGTGTGGAAGCAGGCCCCTCCACCGACCAGCAATCACCCCGTACACTAGCGCTATGCTATACACTAGGGACAATTACAGAAGCCAATTGACCTACAAACCTGCACGTCTCTGGGATGTGGGAAGAAACCAGAGCACCCAGAGCAAACCCACACAGGTAACGGGGAGAACGTAAAAAACTCCGTACAGACGGCACCAGTAGTCAGGATCGAACCCGGGTCTCCGGCGTGGCCTGGTGCGTCTTTGGCCTGAAACTCATGTGTGGGAAAGGCTTAGAGGGATACGGGTGGGTGGGACTAGTGTAGTTGGGGCATCTTGGTCGGCGTGGGCAAGTTGGGCTGAAGGGCCTGTTTCCACGCTGTATCACTCCCCGACTCGATGACTAGTAAGAAAGTGGGAACTCAGGAACAACTTTCCCACTCAGGGGGGAGGTCCGTATTTGGGATGAGCTGTCAGTGGAAACTATGGAAACTGATACATTTTATGAAATAAAACCTAAATTCTTAGGCCTCCTCGATCGTGGCTGACCATGGGTGTCTCCAGGGTTGGAGGACGCCTGTGCGTGACTTTGTTTAACGTGGGGAGACTGGTGCACAGACAGCCACCCCACGGTCCTTGACAGATCTGGGTCAGGATCCAGTGGCATGGAGTCCAAGACGATCGGAGACCCTTTTCTGCTGCAGCCTTCATCCGCCTTCCCAGCCGTTGTGACGCTCCACTAAGGTCAGCCATCGTCCTCCGCCTGTTCCACCGTCGAGGTCTTGGTTGGATTGCTCTTTGTCAGGGACCTCCCCCTCGACCTTACCGCCATGAGTGGCCCTACCAGGAGCATAGCTCCAGACGGCATCGCTCTCAGGATCTCAGATCCACACGAGCTTCTCCACCACAACACAGTGACAATCCACGGAGAAGTAAAACCAAAATAACATTTAAGAAACAGTTAGACAGGTCCATGGATAGGACAGGTTTGGATGGATATGGGCCAAATGCAGACAGGTGGGACTAGTGTAGCTGGGACATGTTGGCCAGTGTGGGCAAGTTGGGCCGAAGGGCCTGTTTCCACACTGCATCACTATGACTCTGCATGGATGGGGTTTAGCGGCCTAATGGAGGTAAATGGGACCAACCTAATATGCAAACTTGATCAGCATGGACGAGTTGGGCCGAAGGGCCTGTTTCTCTGCTGTACGGCTCAATTAAGCTGTAATTCTCTCTCTCTCTCTCTCTCTCTCTCTCTGTCCACAAGTAATGGATTTTTTTTGCAACTTTCTTCCCGCAGTGATATTTCAGCTTAATTCTGTGATTAACGAGTTGTTCTGGTGGCAGCAGGTCCAGAATCCGCAGAGGCTCAGTGGCTGGAATCCACACTTCCCTCCTCTCTCCTCCACCATAAATCACAGCAGCTTAAATAGGCCACCTTCTTCAGGCCTGGTGAGAAACCAGAGTCCTAGGGATAGAGAGAATGAGCGAGAGAAACACTTAGTACACCACTGAGTGTAATATCTCTTCCATTCTCTTTCTCCCTCCCTGGCCACTGGTTTCTCTAGTCGTAGAGTGATACAGTGTGGAAATAGGCCCTTCGGCCCAACTCGGCCACACTGGCCAACAATGTCCCAGCTACCCTAGTCCCACTTGCCTGCGCTTGGTCCATAACCCTCCAAACCTGTCCTATCCATGTACCTGTCCAACCTTTTCTTAAACGGTGGGACAGTCTACTACTAAGTGGTAGAGTGGCACAGTAGTCCAGTTACTGCCTCACAGCGCCAGAGGCCTGGGTTTGACCCTGACTACGGGTGCTGTCTGTACAGAGTTTGTACGTTCTCCCCGTGAGTGACCACGTGGGTTTTCTCTGGGCACTCCGGTTTCCGCTCCGCTCCGGTAGGCGGCGCGGCTCTGGTCAGCAGCGGCCTCTGCAGCCTGTCCGCGTTTTTATTACTGTTGTTTGTAGTAGTTTTTGTTATTTTATGTTGGGGTGTGTGTGTGGGGGGGCGGGGGTGAGGTGGGGGGAAACTTTTTGAATCTCTCCCTGCACTGGAGACCCGACCTTTTCTCGTCGGGTCTCAGGTGTCGTTGAGGCCGCAACGAGGAGCGGCCTCCAACAGGAAGAAGCCGGGGACTCAGGTGTCGACTCACCGTTGCCGTCGCGGAGCTGGCCGAGTCCGGAGCGGGTGGAGCGGTGGAGGAGCGCTGCTGCTGCTGCTGTCGTTGCTGCTGCTGCTGCTGCTGCTGCTGCTGCTGCTGCTACCGGAGAGTCGGAGGCTCCAACGACGGGTCTGTGGACGACGGCACCGGGAGCCCACGGCTCCCTGGAGGGAGACCGCTTCTCAGGGCTCCTGCAACGGCGACTTCTCCCGCCCGAGTGCGGGGTTGAAGAGCTCCTGGAGCGGGGCCTGACACCACTGCCCCGCGCGGCTGGAATGGCCGCGGACTCTGCGAGCGCACACCGGGGGCTCTAACACCAAGACCCGGTGTGCGACCTCGCACCACCCGGCGTGGCTTTAATGGCCGCGGGACAATCGCCATCGTCAGCCGGGGGCTATGACTTTGACTCTGACATCGGGGGGGGGGGGGGAGAGTGCAGTGGAGAGATAAGTTTATTTGGCCTTCCATCACAGCTATGTGATGGATGTTTATGTTAAATGTAATTATTTTGTGTCTGGGGTCTATTTGTGTGTAATGTATGGCTGCAGAAACGGCATTTCGTTTGGACCTCCAGGGGTCCAAATGACAATTAAATTGACTCTGACTCTGACTCTTCCTCCCACACTCCAAAAGGCGTACAGTTTGTAGGTTAATAAAATTGTAAATTGCCATTTACAGTTTATAGATACATGATAAGGGAATAACGTTTAGTGCAACGCAAAGCCCGATCAAGGATAGTCCGAGGGTCACCAATGAGGTAGATAGTAGTTCTGGACTGCTCTCTGGTTGCGGTGGGATGATTCAGTTGCCTGATAACAGCTGGGAAGAAACTGTCCCTGAATCTGGAGGTGTGTGTTTTCACACTTCTGTACCTTTTGCCTGATGGGAGAGGGGAGAGGCCAGGGTGAGACCGGTCCTTGATTATGCTGCTGGCCTTGCCGAGGCAGCATGAGGTATAAATGGAGGTAATAGAACTCTGTTTCTACCTCATTTTAAACCACAAACCTCTGTTATACCTCTGTTTAAACCACAAACTTGGTTTGTGTGATGGTCTGGGCTGCATCCATAATTCACTGCGATTTCTTGCGGTCTTGGATGGAGCTGTTCCCAAACCATGCATCCCGATAAAATGCTTTCAATGGTGCATCTTTAGAAGTTGGGGAGAGCTGTAGGGGACATGCAGAACTTCCTACGCCTTCTAAGGAAGTGGAGGCGTTGGTGTGCTCTCTTGGTCGTTGCTTCAAGATGGGTGGTCCAGGAAAAGTTGTTGGTGATGTTGACTCCTAGAAATGTGAAGTTTTCAACCGTCACTACTCCAGCACCGTCAATGGATTCTCTGCCCTGATGCAAAGTGAAGCCTCTTGTTTCGTTGGCGATTTTTTTCGGCGACTGGCGACGTCATTGACTGACGTATCAGGGTCGCCAAAAGATTTTGAACATTTCAAAATCCAGCGGCGACAAAAAAAATGTTGCGACACTCGAGGAGACACCGCGCGTCGATACGTCGTCACGCCGCGACTTTCTCGGCGACCTGATACGCCAGTCAGTGATGCCGGCAGTCGCTGGAACAATCGCCAAGTGGGACAGGCCCATTAGAAACATAGAAACATAGAAAATTGGTGCAGGAGTAGGCCATTCGGCCCTTCGAGCCTGCACCGCCATTCAATATGAAAATGGCTGATCATCCAACTCAGTGTCCTGTACCTGCCTTCTCTCCATACCCCCTGATCCCTTTAGCCTCAAGGGCCACTTCTAACTCCCTCTTAAATATAGTCAATGAACTGGCCTCAACTACCTTCTGCGGGAGAGAATTCCAGAGATTCACCACTCTCTGTGAAAAATGTTTTCCTCATCTCGGTCCTAAAAGATTTCCCCATTATCCTTAAACTGTGACCCTTTGTTCTGGACTTCCCCAACATCGGGAACAATCTTCCTGCATCTAGCCTGTCCAACCCCTTAAGAATTTTGTAAGTTTCTATAAGATCCCCCCTCAATCTTCTAAATTCTAGCGAGTACAAACCGAGTCTATCCAGTCTTTCTTCATATGACAGTCCTGACATCCCAGGAATCAGTCTGGTGAACCTTCTCTGTACTCCCTCTATGGCAAGAATGTCTTTCCTCAGATTTAGTCCGAGCCTCCAGATAACTGGATCAATCGCATATCTACTTCACCACCCTGCCCCCACACACATGTCCAATCTCTCCGCTTCACTCCAGCTTTGATTGATGAACTGCTTACGAATCAGTAAGCAATTTTAGTTTACAACACATGAGCATGCAGAATAACGTTCAGTATGTTCTAACATTAGACCATCCAAATATAGAACTCTTCATTCTGTGAAGGGAAAAAAAATCAAAAATTCTTACCTAGGATCCGCAGTGAAGCTTAGGAAGAATTATTTGGATTCCTTTTTTTAGCGTGGAAACAGGCCCTTCGGCCCATCGAGTCCACGCCGACCAGCGATCGCCCGTTCATAATAGTTCTGGGTTATCCCACTTTCTCATCCACTCCCTACACACTAGGGGGCAATTTACAGAGGGGCCGATTTAACCTACTGGGACGTGGGAGGAAACCGGGGAACCTGGAGGAAACTGACACTGTCACAGGGTAGAACGTGCAAACTCCGCACAGAAACAGCAGCCGAGGTCAGGTCAGGCGGCCGAGGCTGAGCAGCCGGGTCTCTCCCGCAGTGGGGCAGCAGCTCTACCCGCTGCGCCACCGTGCCGCCCGCTTTACTCAGGGGTTTGTGCTGGAGGAGTTTGCACGTCATTGCCTTTTCATATATATTTCTCTGAGGTGTGACTAGTGTAAAAGGCCTGGAACATTGACGTGAGGTGTGGAGGATGGAACTGCAGATGCTGGTTTAAACCGAAGACAGTCTGAACAGTCTCGACCCGAAACGTCATCCGTTCCTTCTCTCCAGAGATGCTGCCTGTCCCGCCCACAATAGACAATAAGTGCAGGAGTAGGCCATTCAGCCCCTTGAGCCAGCACCGCCATTCAATGTGATCATGATTGATCATCCCCAATCAGTACCCCGTTCCTGCCTTCTCCCCATATCCCCTGACTCCACTAAGAGCCCTATCTAGCTCTCTCTTTAAGAGCCCTATCTAGCAACTCTCTGTGTGAAAAAGTATTTCCTCGTCTCTGTTCTAAATGGCTTACCCCTTATTCTTAAACTGTGGCTCCTGTTTCTGGACTCCCGCAAAATCGGGAACATGTTTCCTGCCTCTAGCGTGTTCAAGCCCTTAATAATCTTATATGTTTCAATAAGATCTCCTCTCATCCTTCTAAATTCCAGAGCATACAAGCCCAGCTGCTCCATTCTCTCACCATATGACAGTCCTGCCATCCTGGGAATTAACCTGGTGAACCTACGCTGCACTCCCTCAATAGCATGTACTTACTCCAGCATTTTGGGCCTATCCTTGGAATGAGCTGCCAGAGGAAGCTGCAGAAGCAGATACTATTGTGACTTTTAAAAGTTGTAGACTTTTGTAAGGATAGGAAAAGTTTAAAGGTCTACTAGACTAAATGGGACCCGTTGGGTCCCATGTTCACATAGGAGGGCTGGTGGGTTGGCAGATCAGTCACTCAAGGCTGGTGGGCTGGCAGTTCACTCACAGCTATTCCTTGAAATTCCATTTCAAGCAGCGTGCAGGCCACCAAATTCAATTTCATAGCATTTTAAGCAGAGTGCAGGCCACCACATTCCATTTCAGAGTAGGATTTCAAGCAGAGTGCAGGCCACCACATTCAATTTCATAGCATTTCAAGCAGAGTGCAGGCCACCAAATTCAATTTCATAGCATTTCAAGCACCATGCAGGCCACCAAATTGCTAAACAACGTATTGCATTGTCATTCAGGGTTAACAAATCATTTATTGCAAGTACATTGCAGACTCACAATTCAGTTGATTCACAGCTGTGGACTCTCCCTCGCGATCTTCCAGACTGACTCACGTCCAGGCATCCGGGGTTTTATAGTCCTGCCCCACCGGAAGGGGTATTACCTTCATCGTGGTGATTGACAGGTGAGAGGACCAATCAACTGATCTCAAGATTTTTTAAACACTCATAGCTTTTTTATTTTTCATCGATGGGAAAAATCCTCAGGACTGCCTCAGCGGAGGAGGACTGCGAGTAGGATAGCCAAAAATCATAGCGATATATGGTAACATTTTTTCTAAAAATCAATATACAGCGCAGACAGGAAGTGGTCAAGATGAGACTTTTAGTTATATAGATGGAATGAATGAATGTCACTGAAATTCTTTGCTTGGATACACAAGGTATGCAAAGAGTCGCCATATAAAGGCTGCTGACAAAGTAGCAAAGTATCATGGAGAGGGACACAGGTACATTGTCCTATCCATGTACCTGTCAAACTGTTTCTTAAACATTGGGATAGTCCCAGCCTCAACTACCTCCTCTGGCAGCTCGTTCCATACACCCACCACCCTCTGTGTGAGTCCACAATAATGTAACACCCAGCATACACCAGAGATGGCCTGACCTACTAGCAATTTGCAATGATATTGCATGTGAATACTTGGGCAATAAACTTATTCATTCATATCTTATTCTTGTTGAATGAAATGAGCCTTAGTAAATATATCAATATTAAATCTCGTAGATATCTTAAATTAAGCTGCAAGCTGGCATTCTCTGCTCCATAGTCTTGCAGTGCCTGTTCATGGGGAAGTATATTTTACAGCAGGCTAGAAGTTAACTCCAACTTCAGGAAGGAAGGCAGATGATAATATTGCTGACTCTTGCCCGATCTCTGCTGATTCACAACTAAACATTGCTGATGCTGGCAAACCAGGAGACGAATGTAATGCTGGAAATAGTCAGCCTGTCAGGCAGAATTAATGCAGACTGAGTTCACAACTCACCTTCTGAAGACTGGCCATCAGTCAGACCTGAACTCTCTCTCTTTTTCTCTGCGTGTGTGTGTGCGTGTGCGTGTGCGTGTGCATGTGTGTGTGTGTGTGTGTGTGTGTGTGTGTGTGTGTGTGTGTGTGTGTGTCTCTCTCTCTGTCAGTTTGTTTCTCTCTCAGTCACTCTTTCTCTCTGTCTGTCTGGGTATGTGTGTGTGTGTGTCTCTCTCTCTCTCTCTCTCTCTGTCTCTCTCTGTCTCCCTCTCTCTCGGTGTCTCTCTCTCTCTCTCTCTCTCTGCCTCTCTCTGTCTCTCTCTCTCTGTCTCTGTCTCTCTCTCTCTCAGTATCTCCCTCTCACTCCCCGTCTCTCTCTCTCTTTCTGACTCTCTCATCTCTCTCTCTCTCTCTGTCTCTCTGTAATCTCTATTGCTCTCTCTCCATCTGTCTCTCTCTCATCTCTCTTTCTCTTTCTCTCTCTCTCTCTCTCTCTCTCTCATCAATGAATGAATAGCCAAGTGCCTCAGATCTCATCTTGCATCAAGCAACTGCTTGTTACCTAAGAGTAGATTGAGAGGGCAGGCCATATGTGGACTAGAATTATCATCCTCCGCATTAATTGACATATGATGAAAGAATGGAGCAGCTGTGCTTGTATTCGTTGAAATTTAGAAAGATGAGAGGGTATCTCATACAAACATCTTAAGGTATTGGACAGGCTAGATGCAGGAAAAATGTTCCCGATGTTGGGGGAATCCAGAACTAGTGGTCACACAGTTTAAGAATAAGGGGTAAGGCATTTAGAACAGAGACGAGGAAACACCTTTTCACCCAGAGAATTGTGAATCTGTGGAATTCTCAGCCACAGAAGGCAGCGGAGGCCAATTCACTGGATGTTTTCAAGAGAAAGTTAGATTTAACTCTTAGGGCAAATGAAATCAAGGGATATGGGGAGAAAGCAGGTACGGGGTACTGATTCGGGATGATCAGCCATGATCACATTGAATGGCGGTGCTGGCTCGATGGGCCAAATGGCCTACTCCTGCACCTATTGTCTATGTTTCGATGTTTCTACTTGTTAGTTCCCATGGTTACGTGTGCACCGGGACATCGAGAATTCATGCATGAGTTTTCTGGTTGTTACTTCAGCCGTGCGTTACACGTGCTGGAAAAGTGGACGATACTCGGTTCAATCCCGACCTCTGGTGCCGTCAATGTGGAGTTTGCACGTTCTCCTTGCGACAGCGTGGGTTTCCCCTGGTGCTCCGGGTTCCTGCCTGGGCTGCAATGAAAAGTCTGCAGGATTCCAGGATTCATCGACGGGGCGAAGAACTCAAACAACAGGAAATTCAGAGGAAAGCACATTTATCAAAAACACGTGCAAAGCCGATGATAACCCCCCCCCCCCCCCGAGTCTCACACTTGCTGCAACTGAAAAAGCTCCCCCACAGAGTGCTGGAGTAACTCAGCGGGTCAGGCAGCATCTGTGGAGAACATGGATAGGTGACGTTTCACAGAGTGCTGGAGTAACTCAGTGGGTCAGGCAGCATCTGTGGAGAACATGGATAGGTGACGTTTCACAGAGTGCTAGACTAACTCAGTGGGTCAGGCAGCATCTGTGGAGAACATGGATAGGCGACGTTTTGGGTCGGGATCCTTCTTCAGACTGATTATGGTGTGGGGTGGAGAGGGAGGGAGAAAGCTGGAAGAGAGAAGGGGGCAGGACAAAGTCTGGTGAGTGATAGGTGGATGCAGGTGTAAGGGGAGGGGGTTTCTCCACACACAGACAGCACCCGTGGTCAGGATCGAACCTGGGTCTCTGGCGCTGTGAGGCAGCGGCTCTACCCGCTGCACCGCCGTCGGGGTGGGAAAAAGACACGAAGCACATGCCTATATTAGGTGGTAAACCAGAAGGAATGGTAAGATGCGGGTGGGGCACGGTGGGGCAGCGGTAGAGTCGCTGCCTCACAGCGCCAGAGACCCGGGTTCGACCCTGACTGCGGGCGCTGTCTGTGTGGAGTTTGCACGTTCTCCCTGTGACCAGCGTGGGTTTTCTCCGGGTGCTCCGGTTTCCTCCCACACTCCAAAGACGCGCAGGTTTGTTGGTTAATTGGCTTCTGTAAATAGTTCCCTCATGTGCAGGACAGTGCTGGTGTGCGGGGAATCGCCGGCCAGTGCCGACCTGGTGCCCTGTCTCCATGCTGCATCCCTCAACTAACGGGAACAACACTAGTGCACAGACGCCAACTTTTTAAATGTTTAAGAAGGAACTGCAGATGCTTGGAAAAATCAAAGGTAGATAAAAATGCTGGAGAAACTCAGCAGGTGAGGCAGCATCTATGGAGCGCAGGAATAGGTGGCGTTTCGGGTCGAGACCCTTCTTCAGACGGATGTGGGGGGGTGGGGGAGAAGGGAAAAAGAAAGGAAGAGGCGGAGACAGTGGGCTGTGGGAGAGCTGGGAAGGGGAGGGGAAGGAGGGAGAAAGCAAGGACTACCTGAAATTGGAGGTCAATGTTCATACCACTGGGGTGTAAACTACCCAAGCGAAATATGGTCTCAGTCTCAACCTGAAACGTCACCTATTTCCTTCGCTCCATAGATGCTGCCTCACCCGCTGAGTTTCTCCAGGATTTTTGTCTACCTTCAACTTTTTAAATGTTACCCACCAAAAGAAAAACATTTTTTTTTTTTAAATCAGATGCTAATCCGCTTCCAAGATGCTTGAAAATAACACAGCCTTATGTTGCCAGGAGCGCTGATGCATTCCGATCCATTGTGCTTCATTGGCAAGCATTGCTGTTTGCTGGTATTTAATTTAAGAGCGTTTGCAAGCTTGGAAGAGCCACCACTTAACCTCTCTAACTGGTCTCCTTCTGGGCATCAAGCTGTCCAGAGAGAACAGGGGCAACTTCCGAACAATCTTTTAAATCTTCCTCGCAGGGAACCTGGACTTGGCAGCAACCGCTTCTTTTGTTAGTTTTGTTTTAAGTGGGAAATGCTGACTGAATTAAAAGCCATCTGGTGCATTATACTCTGCAATAATATTCATAATGTTTTTACAGAACACTAATCATTTGCCAGCACACCGCCACCTGTCAACTTTTTCCTCATGCAGTTTTGTTTCGAGTGATCTCATTTTTTCCCTTTTTTCCCGTTTGCCTTCCAGAAGTAATTGATTCCACATTGCAGTACTTTTAGTTTAGTTTAGGGATGCAGTGCGGAAACGGGCCCTTCGTCCCGCGCCGACCAGCGATCCCCGCACACTGACACTACCCTACACACACATACGCACACACTAGGGACAATTTTACGCCCCCCCCCCCCCCCTTGCCGCCCCTGTTGGACAAGTGGATAAACACAAAATGCTGGAGTAACTCAGCAGGACAGGCAGCATCTCTGGAGAGAAAGATCGGGTGACGTTTCAGGTCGAGACCACACTTCAGACTGAGAGTCAGAGGCAGTAGCGAACTGGGTCTAAAAATATTGGTTGCCAGGAGACAAAGGGGGCCCACTTCATCAAGGGCCCACTTGCCATCGGGCAAGCTGACACCGTGGCCAGTCCGCCACTGGTCAGGGGAGAGGGAGACACAGAGATTTGGAAGGGTAAGGTGTGAAAACGAGAGATCAAAGTGAACGATGATCAAAGCTACACAAGAGCCAGGCATCCAGCGGCATCTGACAGAGCTACCGTTATATGTGAGCGAGGGGAGTACTTGGGGAATTTGGCCTTTTACAAACCTTTCATTCATTTGTTCTTTGCACCTTTTTCACATCGATAGTTTCGATCTCCCTTGACTCTCAGTCTGAAGAAGGGTCTCTACTGCAAGTAATAATGTCATTGTTCTATCTGGGACATATGACAAGAAAATACTCTTGACTCTCGACCAGTAAAGTCACCAATTCCTTATCTCCAGAGATGCTGCCTGACCTGCTGAGTTACACAATCACAATGATACTTTATAAGCCAAGTATGTTTTGCAACATACGAGGAATTTATTTCGCCAAGTCAGTCATACAATTATAAAGCAACAGGACACACAAAATACATTTTAATAAAATCCACCACAGTGACTCCTCCACATTCCTCACTGTGATGGAAGGCGATAAAAAAAGTTCAATGTCTTCCCTTCTTTGTTCTCCCACGGTCTGGTGCCTTGAGCCCTCCATTGGTGGGACGATCTTGACTCCTGCAGCCGGCGGCGTTTGGGCCCCGCGCTTCGGGGCGATCGCTCCTGCATCGGGGGGATGTCAGCTCCTCCGCTCCAGGCGATCAGACCCCGCGTCGGGACTGGTTGAGCTTCTGCGTTGTTGGAGCTTCCCGACATCCACGACCTCTCCCGAGACTGCGAGCTCTCGATGGTAATTCCTTGTATGTGAATACTTGGCCACTAAACTTAAGTCCGCAGGCCATGGTTGGAGTGATCCCAGGCAAGGGATCAGCTCCGATGTTAAGTCCATGCCCCGCGGTGGGGCTCAAAGTCAGTCCGAGGAGGCCTCCAGCTCCATCGATGGTAGGCCGCAGAGCGCCCGGAGATGCGACCCGGAAAATAATCGCATCTCCGGCAAGGTAAGAAACTGAAAAAAAAGTTTCCCCCGACCTCCTCCCCCTCCCCCCACATAAAACAAACCAGAGAACATTTACACAAACTTTTAAAACGCATTAAAAATGAAAAACAAAAGACGAGAAAACAGACAGACTGTTGGCGGGGCTGCCAATCATGCGACACCCCTGATGGCAGGGGCGGAAATCCCAGGGGGGCCAGATGGGGCACATCCCCCCCCCCCCTATTTTGAGAGGTGGAGGACAGTTCCCCCCCCCCCCATTTTAAAAAACAGTGAAATCTCCGCTATCCACGAGACAGTGGGGGTGGGACTGATGATTGCGGGCGCTGATTGGACGAGAGAGACGTCGGTCAGCAGGCAGTGGGGGCGGGACATGATAATTCAGCGCGATGATTGGAGGAGGGAGACGTGCCAAAACACTCTCGGCACAGACCTGCTCCTCATCCGCAGCCAGGATCGATCCCGGCTCACCGGTGCTGCCCCATCCCCACCCGAGTGCCCCCCCCCCCTCCCCTCCCTCCACTCCCGGGGTGGCCAGTGAGGTCGGGAGTCTGACGGGGGCTGTACCTCCAGGCCCACAGCCAGCGCAGACAAGCAGCGCTAAACCCAGCTCAACTCTGCCTGTCCCGCCTGGTTAACCTACAGCCCTGCCTGGACTTGCGGGAAATATGGCCCAGGCTTACAGTCAGTGTGGAGAAGCAGCGCTGGTGTCCCATCAGTCTAGGCAGGGCTGTAGGTCAACCCAGCGAGACAGGCAGAGTTGAGCTGCATTTAGCGCTGGATTGAGCCTCCGAAGCCTCGCGTGTGTGTGTGTGAGTGTGCGCATGTGCACGCGGCCGCCAAGAAATTGTGTCCCCCGGTCCCCTCCATATTTTGATAGCAATTTCCGTGCCTGCCTGGTGGTAAATTCCAACATTTTGTGCCTGCTTACAATTCTCACAATGATCCTAAGCAGAGTTACTGTCCCTAAACTGCACCACCCATTTGTCAACCACCCCCCTTCAACTGTATCCACCTATCACTCGCCAAACTTTGTCCAGCCCCCATCTCTCTTCACCAGCTTTCTCCCCCCCCACCCCCCCATTCCAATTTTCCAATAAAAGACATTCGGACATGGAGGGGGACATTTTCGAGGGATATGGGCCAAACGCGGGCAGGTGGGACTGGTGTAGTTGGGGCATCTTGGTCAGTATGGATGAGTTGGGCCGAAGGGCTTGTTCCGATTCCGTATGACTCTATGAAACTATTCCTATCAGTCTGAAGAAGGGACTCAATTCAAAATGTCATCTGTCCATTCCCTCCGCAGATGATGCCTGACCCCCTGACTTCCTCCAGCACTTTGTGCCTTGCTTCATAACAGCCTAGTTAAGACAAGCTCTGCACAAGCTGGCTTCAATTGATTGAACAATGCAGCAGGCCCTTCAGCCCATCAAGTCCATGCCAACCATTGATCACCCTTTCAGACTACCATGTTATCCCACTTTCTCATCCAATTAAGCTACAAACCTGCACATTTTTGGATGTGGGAGGAAACCAGAGCGCCCGGAGGGAACCCACACAGTCACAGGGAAAACGTGCAAACTCCACACAGCCAGCACCCGAGGTCAGTTTCATACCTGGATCTCTGGCGCCATGAGGCAACTGCCTGACCTGTTGAGTTCCACCAGCACTTTGTGTTTTGCTCGGGATTGTGGCATCTGCAGTTTGTTGTGTCTCCAAGAGTGGAAGATTTAGTTCTGTCTGACTTCCTGGCATTCTTCACCGGCTCAATGCTGAGTTTTCCGTGGCTCTTCCAGCAATCTAATCAGCTCGTCAGTAATTGATATGTTGGTTTCTCAAAGATGTGCATTATCAAATTGTGATTGCCCTTGATTAATGACACTGTTGCAACAGCCTCCGACACACACTCTGCAGTCTTTATATTCTCAAGCTTTTATCGTAACAACCCTCTCCATAAATTACATTGGTTTAATTAAACAAATGACCCTTTTCAGCTGTGCATTGTACTTCTAGTTTCAAAAAGCCTCCATTCATAAACCAGGCAGAATGAATTAAATGGGTGTCGGGGGTTGATTGGTGACATTTTAAAATGATTTTGATCATT
Source organism: Leucoraja erinaceus (assembly GCF_028641065.1). NCBI lineage: Eukaryota > Metazoa > Chordata > Chondrichthyes > Rajiformes > Rajidae > Leucoraja > Leucoraja erinaceus. The sequence goes on from NC_073390.1 coordinate 41,724,816, forward strand.
AATTGACAAGGAACGGTCGGGATCATCGTGATTGATGACTGTAAAAAAACAAAGTGAAATGAGGCTAAGATGTCTCAGTCTCGTTTCCAATGCAACAATCTACCTCTAATTCACAATAAATTGCTCTAAATTAGCAGTTTTAATGCTTCCATTCATTATTGATACTTACAACAACAATTTAAAATGATAATAACCGAGCATTTATTAATCTGACTCAGAACTAACTACACTAACATCAATCTCATGACACAAAAGGACACAGAGTGCTGGAGTAGCTCAGTGGGTCAGGCAGCATCTGTGGAGAACATGGATAGGTGACGTTTCGGGTGGAGACCTGTCTTCAGACTGAGTCAGGGGAGAGGGAAACAAGAGAAATGGAAGGTAATATAACAAATGTACCTTTCATCAGAGGGTGGTGAACCTATGGTATTCAGTAGGGTGTGGAGGACAAGTCAGTGGATATTTTTAACGCAGTGATAGGTAGATTCCTGGGTGTCGGGTTATGGACAGAAGGCAAGGGAACGGGGTTATGAGGGAGAGATAGATCAGTCATGATTGAATGGCGGAGTAGACTTGATGGGCCGAATGGCCTAATTCTGCTCCTATCACTTATGAACTTAAGAAATAAATGTTCTCCAGAGATGCTGCCTAATCTGCTGAGTTACTCCAGCACATTGTGTTTTTTTCTCTATGAACCAGCATCTGCAGTTCCTTGCTTCTAGTATCTGATGGCACATTTAAGAATAAGGTGTAAGCCATTTAGAACAGAGATGAGGAAACACTTTTTCTCACAGAGAGTTGTGAGTGTGGAGAGGAACCCACGCAGTCACAGGGAAAACGCCCTCAGAGGGCGGTGGAGGCAGGTTCTCTGGATACTTTCAAGAGGGAGCTAGATAGGACTCTTAAAGATAGCGGAGTCAGGGGATATGGGGAGAAGGTAGGAACGGGGTACTGATTGTGGATGATCAGCCACAATCACATTGAATGGCGGTGCTGGCTCGAAGGGCCGAATGGCCTTATCCTGCAGCTATTGTCTATTGTCTATTGTGTGTTCTTATTACTGGTTTATCTATTCACCGGCTTAGTTTAGAGAGAGAGAGCGCATGTAAACAGGCCCTTCGGCCCACCGAGTCTGCACCGACCAGCGATCCCCGCACACTAGCACTATCCTACACACACTAGGGGGCAATTTACAATTTTACCGAAGCCAATTAAGCTACAAGTCTGGACGTCTTTGGAGTGTAGGAGGAAACCAGAGCACCTACAGAGAGCCCACACAGGTCAGTTACGGGGAGAAGGTACAAGCTCCATACAGACAGCACCCGTGGCCAGGATCGAACCTGGGTCTCTGGCGCTGTGAGGCAGCAATTCCACCGCTGTACCACCCCGGCTCTGATTAAAGGGGTCTCTGACCAGAAACATTGACTCTGTTCCTCTTTGGATTTGTTGCTGCCCGTCTTGCTGAGAGCATTTGGCATTTTTAAAATCTAAAATTAGCAGTCTGCGGTAAACACAGATTGACACCTTGCACTGATGCAAGTATATTTTTGAATGAAGCCTTGATACCTTTACACAATTTGCCTCCTCCAACTGGTTTAAAATTAACTTTGAAGCAATTTCATGGTTCATTATAAATTAAAATTCATCTTTAATGTAGATCATCGTCGGAATACATTCCTGGTTGATCTGATGTGAATCTGCATCTTGAAACCGAACGTTCTTGAGAATTGTTTAAGAAATAACTGCAGATGCTGGAAAAATCGAAGGTAGACTAGACAAAAATGCTGGAGAAACTCAGCGAGTGAGTTCGCTCCATAGATGCTGCCTCACCCGCTGAGTTTCTCCAGCATTTCTCCAGCACCGTCTACATTTGGTTCTTGGGAATTCATCAGATCATTTACATCCAGATTTCAGTGTGGCAGAGTGGCACAGCGGGTAGAGTCGCTGCCTCACAGCGCCAGAGACCCCGGTTCGATCCTGACCTCGGCTGCTGTCCGTGCAGAGTTTGCACGTTCTCCCCGTGACCGCGTGGGTTTTCTCTGGGTGCTCCGGTTTCCTCCCACATCCCAAAGACGTGCGGGTACGTAGATAAATCCCCTAGTGTGCAGGGAGTGGATGAGGAAGTGGGATAACATAGAACTAGTGTGAATGGGTGGTCGATGGTCAGTATGGACTCGGTGGGCCGAAGGGCCTGGTTTTACTGCTGTTTAAAATGAACCGACAGTTCTGCAAGATTATGCCATCTTGTATATTCACAGATAAGCAAAACAATTCTGCAATAATATGATGTTTAAAATGGCTATTGCTATGTGCCCTCCAAAGAGAGAAATCAACTTACTAATATTGCCAGATCATTCTTCTCCAGGCTTTGAGTCATAGTTACACAGCACGGATACAGGCCCTTCGGCCCAACACGTCCATGCTAACCAACATGCCCCATCCAAGATAGTCCAATTAACCCAATTTAGTTCATATCCATCCAAACCCTTCAGAGAGTCATTGAGTGATACAGCATGGAAACAGGCCCTTCGGCCCAACTTGCCCGCACCGGCCAACATGTCCCAACTACACTAGTCCCACCTGCCAGCATTTTGTCCATATCCCTCCAAACCTGTCCTATCCTTGTACCTGTCTAACTGTTACTTAAACATTGGGATAGTCCCTACCTCAACTACCTCCTCTGGCAGCTTGTTCCATACACCCACCACCCTCTGTGTGTAATATGTGGCCCTCAGGATCCTATTACATTTTTCCCCTCTCACCGCAAACCTGTACCTTGTAGTTCTTGATTCCCCTGTACTCAATAGGCAATAGGTGCAGGAGTAGGCCATTCGGCCCTTCGAGCCAGCACCGCCATTCAATGTGATCATGGCTGATCATCCCCAATCAGTACCCCGTTCCTGCCTTCTCCCCATATCCCCTGACTCCGCTATCTTTAAGAGCCCTATCTAGCTCTCTCTTGAAAGTATCCAGAGAACCGGCCTCCACCGCCCTCTGTAGAGAATTCCACAGACATACACCTCTCTGTGAGAAAAAGTGTTTCCTCGTCTCCGTTCTAAATGGCTTACTCCTTATTCTTAAACTGTGGCCCCTGGTTCTGGACTTCCCCAACATCGGGAACATGTTTCCTGCCTCTAGCGTGTCCAAACCCTTAACAATCTTATATGTTTCAATGAGATACCCTCTCATCCTTCTAATCTCCAGAGTGTACAATCCCAGCCGTTCCATTCTCTCAACATATAACAGTCCCGCCATCCCGGGAATTAACCTTGTAAACCTACGCTGCACTCCCTCAATAGTAAGAATGTCCTTCTTCAAATTAGGGGACCAAAACTGCACACAATACTCCAGGTGTGGTCTCACTAGGGCCCTGTACAACTGCAGAAGGACCTCTTTGCTCCTATACTCAACTCCTCTTGTTATAAAGGCCAACACGCCATTTGCTTTCTTCACTGCCTGCTGTACCTGCATGCCTACTTTCATAGACTGATGAACAAGGACCCCCAGATCCCGTTGTACTTCCCCTTTTCCCAACTTGACGCCATTTAGATAGTAATCTGTCTTCCTGTTTTTGATACCAAAGTGGATAACCTCACATTTATCCACATTAAACTTAATCTGCCATGCATCTGCCCACTCCCCCAACCTGTCCAAGTCGCCCTGCATTCTCATAGCATCCTCCTCACAGTTCACACTGTCACCCAGCTTTGTGTCATTTGCAAATTTGCTAATGTTACTTTGAATCCCTTCATCCAAATCATTAATGTATATTGCAAATAGCTGCGGTCCCAGCACCGAGCCATGCGGTACCCCACTAGTCACTGCCTGCCATTCTGAAAGGGACCCGTTGATCCATACTGCATACCAATTTTCTATCCATGTCAGCACTCTACCCCCAATACCATGTGCCCTAATTTTGCCCACTAATCTCCTGTGGGACCTTATCAAATGCTTTCTGAAAGTCCAGGTACACTACATCCACTGGCGCTCTCCCTTGTCCATTTTCCTAGTTACATCCTCAAACAATTGCAGAAGATTGGTCAAGCATGATTTCCCCTTCGTAAATCCATGCTGACCCGGACCGTTCCGGTTACTGCTATTCAAATGTGGGGCTATTTCATCTTTTATAATTGACTCCTGCATCTTCCCCACCACCGATGTCAGGCTAACGGGTCTATAATTCCCTGTTTTCTCTCTCCCGCCTTTCTTAAAAAGTGGGATAACATTAGCTACCCTCCAATCCACAGGAACTGATCCCGAATCTATAGAACATTTCAAAATGATCACCTATGCGTCCACGATTTCTAGAGCCACTTTCTTAAGTACCCTGGGAAGCAGACCATCAGGGCCCTGGGGATTTATCAGCCGTCAGTCCCATCAGTCTACACAACACCATTTCCTGCCTAATGTGGATTTCCTTCAGTTCCTCCGTCACCCCAGATCCTCTGACCACTACTATATCAGGAAGATTGTTTGTGTCCTCCTGAGTGAAGACGGATCCAAAGTACCTGTTCAACTCATCTGCCATTTCCTTGTTCCCATAATAAATTCACTTTTTTCAGTCTTCAAGGATCCAACTTTGGTCTTAACTAATTTTTTCCTCTTCACATACCTAAAGATGCTTTTACTATCCTCCTTTATATTCTTGGCTAGCTTACCTTCGTACCCCATCTTTTCGCCCTGTATTCTCTTTTTAGTTATCTTCTGTTGCTCTTTAAACATTACCCAATCCTCTTGCTTCCCGCTCATCTTTGCTACGTTGTACTCCTTCTCTTTTATTTTTATACTGTCCCTGAAGTCCCTTGTCAGCCACGGTCGCCCCTTACTCCCCTTGGAGTCTTTCTTCCTCTTTGGAATGAAAAACTCAGTAAAAGGCTTTGTGTATCCACTGTATCTATCATCCCCGCGTGCTGATCTGATACATCTTTGATAAGATCACCTCTCAGCCTCCAGCGCCCCGAGGTATATAGTCCTAGCCTGCCCCAACCCGCTCCGTAAAGCTCACAAGACCCTCGAGCCCCTGGCAAGATCCTCGTCAATCTTCTCTGCACTCTAAGTATCGATTTTTTTAAATGGCAACACATAACACGGGGCAATGCAATTTGTATCAAACACTCACGTAAATCTATCAATGTTTTAATCCTCTTTGCAAATTCGTGAGATTTAAACCTCCTCTACAAAATATAATCTTTCCAATGGTAATCAGGATTACAGCACACTTAGTCTCTAATCTGAGCAAATTACTTTTGCTGCATCTTAATGGAAATACATTAGATGCCAGGAGAAATAAACAGGTCAGAATTATAGAACAGGGAGCTTAAAATGGGGGAGGGGGAGGGGAAGTGGGGGGGGGGGGGGGGGGGGGGGGTGGAGTACGCCTTCATAACAAGAAGAGTCGAGTATAGAAGTAAAGAGGTCCTTCTGCAGCTGCGCAGGGCCCTAGTGAGACCACACCTCGAGTATTGTGTGCAGTTTTGGTCTCCAAATTTGAGGAGGGACATTCTTGCTATTGAGGGAGTGCAGCGTAGCTTCACAAGGCTAATTCCCGGGATGGCGGAACTGTCATATGCTGAGAGAATGGAGCGGCTGGGCTTTTATACGCTGGAATTTAGAAGGATGAGAGGATATCTTATTGAATATCACATTATTAAGGGTTTGGACAAGCTAGAGGCAGGAAACATGTTCCCGATGTTGGGGGAGTCCAGAACCAGGGGCAACAGTTTAAGAATAAGGGGTAGGC
>NC_073390.1:41735555-41745555 GCF_028641065.1 Leucoraja erinaceus
AAGATCCTCGAGTATCTTGTAGCGGGAACAGCCCCCTCCTTTGCGTAGTTTCCCTTGCATTGTATTGCTTTAACACACACTGCACAAAATTAAATTTAACGTATACATATTATATATATATTTATATGAATGTGTGTCTGTGTGTGAGAGGCAAGTTAGAGATAGTTAAGTTTATTCTCATGGATCAGAAGCAACTTTGATTTAAATAATCACTATTAATTTATTTGTCTTGTAAGATGATATACATAAACCATAAAGGCAATTATATATATAATTATATAGTAATAATATATATATGCATATATATATTTACACACACATATATATACACATACATATATACACACACATATATACATACATATACACATACATATGCACACATACAAATAAACACATACATATGGATACATTTATATGCATACATACACACATATAAACATATATATACATACATATATACACACATATACATATACATGCATATATACACATACATGCATATATATACACATACATATATATTTATACATATGATTAACATGTAGAGGAACCAACGAGAGAGCAGGCTATTTTAGACTGGGTATTGAGTAATGAGGAAGGGTTAGTTAGCAATCTTGTTGTACGTGCCCCCTTGGGCAAGAGTGACCATAATATGGTTGAGTTCTTCATTAGGCAGGCAGTGACTAGTGGGGTACCGCAAGGCTCAGTGCTGGGACCCCAGCTATTTACAATATATATTAATGATCTGGATGAGGGAATTGAAGGCAATATCTCCGAGTTTGCGGATGACACTAAGCTGGGGGGCAGTGTTAGCTGTGAGGAGGATGCTAGGAGACTGCAAGGTGACTTGGATAGGCTGGGTGAGTGGGCAAATGTTTGGCAGATGCAGTATAATGTGGATAAATGTGAGGTTATCCATTTTGGTGGCAAAAACAGGAAAGCAGACTATTATCTAAATGGCGGCAAACTAGGAAAAGGGGAGATGCAGCGAGACCTGGGTGTCATGGTACACCAGTCATTGAAGGTAGGCATGCAGGTGCAGCAGGCAGTGAAGAAAGCGAATGGTAGGTTAGCTTTCATAGCGAAAGGATTTGAGTATAGGAGCAGGGAGTTTCTACTGCAGTTGTACAGGGTCTTGGTGCGACCACACCTGGAGTATTGCGTACAGTTTTGGTCTCCAAATCTGAGGAAGGACATTATTGCCATAGAGGGAGTGCAGAGAAGGTTCACCAGACTGATTCCTGGGATGTCAGGACTGTCTTATGAAGAAAGACTGGATACACTTGGTTTATACTCTCTAGAATTTAGGAGATTGAGTGGGGATCTTATAGAAACTTACAAAATTCTTAAGGGGTTGGACAGACTAGATGCAGGAAGATTGCTCCCGATGTTGGGGAAGTCCAGGACAAGGGGTCACAGCTTAAGGATAAGGGGGAAATCCTTTAAAACCGAGATGAGAAGAACCTTTTTCACACAGAGAGTGGTGAATCTCTGGAACTCTCTGCCGCAGAGGGTAGTCGAGGCCAGTTCATTGGCTATATTTAAGAGGGAGTTAGATGTGGCCCTTGTGGCTAAGGGGATCAGAGGGTATGGAGAGAAGGCAGGTATGGGATACTGATTTGGATGATCAGCCATGATCATATTGAATGGCGGTGCAGGCTTGAAGGGCCGAATGGCCTACTCCTGCACCTAATTTCTATGTTTCTATTATTTTCCAACGATCAATAGATTTACGATCAGTTCCTGTGGATTGGAGGATAGCTAATGCTATCCCACTTTTCAAGAAAGGAGCGAGAGAGAAAACGGGGAATTACAGACCAGTTAGCCTGACTTTGGTGGTGTGAAAGATGCTGGAGTCAATTATTAAAGATGTAATAATGGGGCATTTGGATAGCAGTAAAAGGATTAGTCCAAGTCAACATGGATTTATGATTTTACAATGCATTTAAGCCTCTCCCATTTTTATGAGATGAATTCCTGGAATATGTAGGAAGTTTATTGTAACCTAGTGCTACTTGCCTGAACAATGGATGATATATCACTTAAATGCAATTGTTTTCAGTTGTGTGTAGAGACCTGTATATTGAAAATGCGTTTTGCCTCTAATATGTCAATTTACCTTAAATGTAGAAGAGCTTATTAAAATCTTCTTACAAAGACCATTAAGTATTTTCTATCTATCCTCTTTTGGACCCAAGGCATAGCAGAGCTGCCAACTCTCACGAAGAGGTAAGGGAGGGAGAGATGGAAGGGAGGAAGAGAGCGAAGAGAGGAAGATCGCGAAGAGAGGGGGGAGAGAGAGAGAGAGAGAGAGAGAGATCGAGAGAAGAGAGGGGAGCGAGAGATCGAGAGGGAGGGCAGAGAGAGATCGAGAGAAGAAAGGGAGAAGGGGGGAGAGGGAGAAGGGGGAGAGGGAGAAGGGGGAGGGAGAAGGGGAAAGGGGGGAGAGGGAGAAGGGGGGAGGGAGAAGGGGGAGAGGGAGAAGAGGGAGGGGAGAGGGAGAGTGGAACGATAGCACATTATAACGCGCAGCCGTCCCATTCCGACCAAAGATTATAGAGCAGAGCTCCACTAGTATCTTTGATTGCGGCCGCCGCCACCGAACCCCCCGACCCACCATTGCACCCAAAGATGATAGAGCAGAGTTGTATAATATTTGATTGCACCCTTCTTCACGGCGGGCTTGTGATCTTTGCTTGTGATGTCTTGTATGTATGTGAGTGTTGTTTGCTATATCCCTATGTTCGAGGAATATAATGGGTAACAGCCGCCCATTCTCGGACTTGAATCTGAGCTCGAAAAATCTCCTGGTCACTGGACCTAATGTGTCCGCGGGCCATATTGTGGAGACCAATCCCTTACAAAACAAAACCAAAAACGTACAGAAGTGTTAAAATTGTCTTTATTATTGTGGTGAGTAAAGAACTATTAAAAATAAGTCTAATAACTTTCTAATGTACCGACAAACCCAGTTTCCCAATGGCCATTGATGGGAGAACAGAAAATAACATTTTCACGACAGAATATCGACTGAAAATAATAAAAATATTTTCTCACCTTTCTTTTTTATTGGGGAACCTAAAGAATGACAGGTCGGATCGTTTAGATTTACGATTAGAACAATTGATAGCAGAGCAGTGAGATGGAATTTAGATAAGGACGCCATGACAGTGTGGGGGAAGCCCAATAAATGCCTCGAAAAATGGCGTCAACGATCACACACGTCATACTACGCGTTTTTCGAGGAGTGGTCTATCTTGCTCCTCTAGGATCTTTGGTTTCCAGTGGTGGGAGAGTCTAGGACCAGATGTCACAGCCACGGAATTAAAGGGCGCTCTTTTAGAAAGGAGGTGAGGAGGAACTTCTATAGTCAGAGGGTAGTTAATCTGTGGAATTCATTGCCACAGAGGGCTGTGGAGGCCAAGTCAGTGGATATTTTTAAGGCAGAGATGGACAAATTCTTGATTAGAACGGGTGTCAATGGTTATGGGGAGAAGGCAGGGAAATGGGATTAGGAGGCAGAGATCAGCCATGATTGAATGGCAGAGTAGACTCGATGGGCCGAATGGCTTGATTCTGCTCCTACCACTTGTGAATGTGTGATTGCAAATCTGAAGTGCACTATAAAAGATTGCCAGCTTTGGCATATTTTAGTGGCCATAAATTCCAGCGTATCACATGGGCCAAAGATAGACACAAAATGCTGGAGTATCTCAGCGGGACAGGCAGCATCTGTGGGGAGAAGGAATGGGAGATGTTTCAGATCAAGTTCCTTCCTCAGACTCTTGACCCGAAACATCACCCATTCCTTCTCTCCAGAGATGCCGCCAGTCCCGCTGAGTTACTCCAGCTTTTTGGGTCTATCTTCGGTTTAAACCAGCATCTGCAGTTCCTTCCTGCACATGAGCTGATTTCATGTTCATAAGTGATAGGAGCAGAATTAGGCCATTCGGCCCATCCTGTCTACTCCGCCATTCTATCATGGCTGATCTATCTCTCCCTCCGAACCCCACTCTCCTGCCTTTTCCCCATAACCCCTGACACCCGTACTAGTTTCCAATGTGAGTGCCCTGCGCAAAGAACCTACAAACCTGTATTGAGTTTATTTCATGAGTTTAATTGAGTTTAGTTTATTGTCACGTGTACCGAGGTACAGTGAAAAGCTTTTGTTGCGCGCTATCCAGTCAGCGGAAAGACAATGCATGGATAATGCCTCTGTCCCACTTAGGAAACCTGAACAGAAACCTCTGGAGACTTTGTGCCCCACCCAAGGTTTCCATGCGGTTCCCGGAGGTTTTTGTCAATCTGCTTCCACTACCTGCAACCTCCAGCAACCACCTGCAACCTCCAGCAACCACCTGCAACCTCCGGGAACCGCACGGAAACCTTGGGCGGGGCGCAAAGTCTCCAGAGGTTTCCGTTCAGGTTTCCTAAGTGGGACAGGGGCATTACAATCGAGATGTGCACTACTCAGCACGGACTGGGTGGGCCGAAGGGCCTGTTTCCGTGCTGTATCTCTGTATCTTAGACTTTTGTTTCAATTCTAAGTCAAAGGACTGACGGGGCAGGAAAGATTTTTATTATTCTAGAAGCAATCTTAGTGACAGTAATAACAGTGGAATATGCAATGAAAATAAGTTCATCAACAGGGAGTTGTAAACACTATGGCCCTGACCACGGGTGAACAAGGAGGAGGACTGGCTCCATCTTTGTTGCCTTCCACCACAGTGAAGAATGCTGTGGTGGATGTCTGTGTTAAATCTTATTGTGTGTTGTGTGTTCTTTTTAAGTGTATCGCTGCTGGCAAATTCATTTCACTGCACCTTCGGTTGCATGAGATGAATAGAATTGATTTTGACTTTATCGCTCCAATTAAAAATATTCAGCGCGTGAGGCGGCATCTATGGAGAGAAGGGATTGGTGACGTCACCTATTCCTTCTCTCCATAGATGCTGCCTCACCCGTTGAGTTACTCCAGCACTTCGTGTCCACCTTCGATTTACCAGCATCTGCAGTTCTTTCTTAAGAATGAAAAATATTCCCTCTTTACCCGCGGAGATGAATATATGGAGGAGTGGATTTTGGAAGCATCGGCAGTTTTGTGTTTGTCTTTCTGGAGGTTCTGAAATGAACCGGAGATATTCAGCACCTTGGGCAGCATCTGCAGATGGACAAACACTGGTTTTACTGGTTTGTGGGAAGCGGACCAGTATTTCCTGCATCTTACTTTTGCACGTACTCTGGAGATGTAATTAAATTCGTAAATCAGCCAAAATGTACATAATTTGCCATTGCCCGTGGAAACTAAACTTCAGGTCTGTGGTTCTGGGAAATAGAGAGTCAATAACAATAGAGGCAAGAAACTGCAGATGCAGGTTTTAAAAAAAAGTTTACAACAAAGTGCTGGAGTAACTCAGCGGGTCAGGCAGCATCTGTGGAGAACTTGGATAGGTGACCTTTCACAGAGTGCTGGAGTAACTCAGCGGGTCAGGAAGCATCTGTGGAGAACATGGATATCAATAACCCGTGCCTGCCTTCTCCCCATATCCCTTGATTCCACTAGTCCCAAGAGCTCTATCTAACTCTCTCTTAAATCCATCCAGTCACTTGTCCTCCACTGCCCTCTGTGGCAGGGAAATCCATGAATTTACAACTCTCTGGGTGAAAAAGTTTTTCCTCACCTCAGTCTTAAATGACCTCCCCTTTATTCTAACACACCGTAGACCAAGCCATGCATCACTGACCAAACTCATTCCTGATTCACCAGTGGCGGTCATGGTGGAACAGCGGTAGAGTTGCTGCCTTTCAGCGCTTGCAGTGTCAGAGACCCGGGTTCGACCCCGACTGCGGGTGCTGTCTGTACAGAGGTTGTACGTTCTCCGTGTGACCTGCGTGGGTTTTCTCCGGGTGCTCCGGATTTCTCCCACACTTTGCCAATTCCTTCCCACCATAGATGCTGCCTCACCTGCTGAGTTACTCCAGCACTTTGTGTCCACCTTCGATTTACCAGCATCTGCAGTTCTTTCTTAAGAATGAAAAATATTCCCTCTTTACCCGCGGAGATGAATATATGGAGGAGTGGATTTTGGAAGCATCGGCAGTTTTGTATTTGACTTTCTGGAGGTTCTGAAATGAACCGGAGATATTCAGCACCTCGGGCAGCATCTGCAGAGGGACAAACACTGGTTTTACCGGTTTGTGGGAAGCGGACCAGTATTTCCTGCAACTTACTTTTGCACGTACTCTGGAGATGTAATTAAATTCGTAAATCAGCCAAAATGTGCATAATTCGCCATTTCCCGTGGAAACTAAACTTCAGTCTGTGGTTCTGGGAAATAGAGAGTCAAAAACAATAGAGGCAAGAAACTGCAGATGCAGATTTAAAAAAAAAAGTTTACAACAAAGTGCTGGAGTAACTCAACGGGTCAGGCAGCATCTGTGGAGAACATGGATAGGTGACGTTTCACAGAGTGCTGGAGTAACTCAGCGGGTCAGGCAGCATCTGTGGAGAACATGGATAGGTGACCTTTCACAGAGTGCTGGAGTAACTCCGCAGGTCAGGCAGCATCTGTGGAGAACGTGGATAGGTGACGTTTCACAGAGTGCTGGAGTAACTCAGCAGGTCAGGCAGCATCTGTGGAGAACGTGGATAGGTGACGTTTCACAGAGTGCTGGAGTAACTCAGCGGGTCAGGCAGCATTCTGTGGAGTGAAGGAATGGGTGACGTTTCAGGTCGAGTCTGAAGAAGGGTCTTGATCCGAAACATTACCCATTCCTTCTCCCCAGAGATGCTGCCTGTCCCGCTGAGTTACTCCAGCATTTTGTGTCTAATCTCATTTTATTTGACCTTTTTCTTCCCAGCTTGGCCATTCTAGTTGTTTGGACGTTAGTGCTGTAAATGTGGGGAACTGCTTGGCCCGGATCATGGTTCCTTCTGGAGCTCTGATCACCCACAATGGGCAAGTGTCTCTGTGCAGCCACCTGATCTATTCCTCTCGCGATTTTATACACGATGTATGCCCAATTTTATAAGGGAGGGAGGGAGGTGGGGGGAGAGGAGGAGAGGGGGTGAGGAGGAGAGGGGGTGAGGGAGAAGGAGGGGAGGGAGGGGGGGAGGAGGGGAGGGGGAGAGAGAGGGAGATGGGAGCGGGAGAGAGGGGGGAGGGGAGGGAGAGGGAGGGAGGGTGGAGGGGGGGAGAAGAGGGGGGGGGGGGAGAGAAGGGAGAGGGGGGGGGGAGAGAGAGTAGGGGAGGTGGGAGAGAGAGAGAGAGGGAGGAGAGCGAGCAAGAGGGAGAGAGCGAGAGATAGATAGATAGATAGATATATAGAAAGATAGATAGATAGAAAGATAGATAGAGAGATAGATAGATAGATAGATAGAGAGAGAGAGAGAGAGAGAGAGAGAGAGAGAGAGAGGAGAGGGGAGGGAGGGGAGGGAGAGAGAGAGAGGGAGGGATGGGGAAAGAGGGAGGGATGGGGGGGGAGACGGCGCGGGAGAGTAAAGTGGAACATAGATGGAGAGAGAGAGCGAAAGAGGGGGGAAGGGGAGGGGAGAGTGGCGATGAGAGGGGCGGGCGCCTGGGAGAGTGGGCTGGGATGAGGGGCGGGGAAGCGAGGAGAGGGGCGGACCGACCGGCTGTGTGACAAGGGCAGGCTGAGCGGCGGCTGCATCGCTCTGTCTGACGGCCACTCACCTCCATCCAGCCCGGAGCGAGGAACCGCAGCCGCCGGCATCATGTACCAGGGCCATGTACAGGTCAGTGGCAGAGCCTCCCCTCTCCCCTCTCCTCTCCTCCTCTCTCATCTCCTCTCCTCTCCCCATCCCCATCCCCTATCCCCTATCCCCACCCCCTCCTCTCCACCCGGCGTAACCTCAGCATGAAGACGGGCTACAATGTCCCAATGCATTCAGGGCGAAACCAGTACATGGCATGCAAAATGAAAAGGAAATAAGAGTCAAGGTTACCTGGCGAGCGGGCGGTGGGAGACGATGCTATCACTAGTCACCTCACTGCCATAGATAGTTCCACAATTGTAACGCAGTTGATACCTCGCTCGTAGTCACACAATTGTATCGCAATTGACTGGAGGTCTGTGACACAGGGATATCTCTGACAAGACTGTCGTAGTGAGTCCCAGAACTGTAGTGTCTGTGCAATTGACTAAAGTGTGCAGTTGTCACAATTGGCCGGACTCTGGCAGTTGTACAACTGTAACACGATGGGTGGGACTGTGGTAGTTACACACTTGTATCACAGCTGGCCAGAGTGTGATGGTCACACAATTGCCTCGGCTGCTAGTTCAAGAACTGCAACAGTAGACGAGGCTGTACGCGGTGACAATTGTGTACAGACCTGTGGTAGTCCCATGATTGTGACAAACGACTAACTGTGTCAGTTGCACACTTTGTGACACGATTGATAACTCTGGTGACACGATTGCCTCTCCCGGAAGTTCCAGAACGGTAGCAATTGACCAGGTTGTGCAGTGTCGCGATTACAACATAGAAAATAAGTGCAAGTCGAGGCCATTCAGCCCATCGAGCCAGCACCGCCATTCACTATGATCATGGCTGATCATCCACAATCAGTACCCCGTGCCTGCCTTCTCCCCATATCCCTTGATTCCGCTAGTCCCAGACCTCTATCTAACTCTCTTATAAATTCATCCAGTGGATTAGCTTCTACTGCCTTCTGTGGCAGAGAATTCCGCAAATTCACAACTCTCTGGGTGAAAACGTTTTTTTCTCATCTCAGTTTTAAATGGCCTCCCCTTTATTCTTAGACTGTGGCCCCTGGTTCTGGACTCCCCCACCATTGGCAACATTTTTCTTGCATCTAGCTTGTCCAGTCCTTTCATAATTGTGTACATTTCTATGAGATACCCTCTCATCCTTCTAAATTCCAGTGAATACAAGCCCAGTCTTTACAAGGTAGACAAACATGCTGGAGAAACTCAGCGGGCGAGGCAGCATCCATGGAGAGAAGCAAATAGGCGACATTTCAGGTCGAAAACCTTCCAAATCTTTCCTTGTAAGACAGTCCCGCCATCCCGGGAATTAACCTGGTGAACCTACGCTGCACTCCCTCAATAGCAAGAATGTCCTTCCTCAAATTAGGAAACCAAATCTGCACACAATACTCCAGGGGTGGTCTCACCAGGGCCCTGTCCAACTGCCGAAGGACAATTGTATATTCTGTTTAAGAAGGAACTGCAGATGCTGGAAAAATCGAAGGTAGACAAAAATGCTGGATAAACTCAGCGGGCGAGGCAGCATCTATGGAGCGAAGGAATAGGTGATGTTTCGGGCCGAGATCCTTCTTCAGACTGGTGGTGGTGGTGGGGGCGGGAAGAAGAAAGGAAGAGGTGGAGACAGTGGGCTGTGGGAGAGCTGGGAATGGGAGGGGAAGGAGGGAGAAAGCAAGGACTACCTGAAATTGGAGAAGTTAATGTTCATACCGCTGGGGTGTAAACTACCCAAGCAAAATATGAGGTGCTGCTCCTCCAATTTGTGGTGGGACTCACTCTGGCCAAATTGTATATTCTGTGGTAATTCCACGCTTGCAAAACACGATTGCCCGGACTGTGGTAGTTACACAGTTGTGACACGATTGCCTGTTCTGGTCGTGCCAAAACGGTGACAATTGACGAGACTGTGTAGTGCAATGTGTGTAATTGATCGGACTGTGGCCGTCCTACAGTTGTACCACAATTGGCTAGAGTATGGTAGTTCTGAATGAAATGAATGAATAATACTTTGATATCATTCCGTATCCACAATCGTACTCAGGCCAGACTGAAGTTTCTGGGCGTTACTGTCAGGATAATACCAGAAGTGTATGCATCAGAGGAGATGGCTTCTCAATAATCCACGTGATCTCTATCTCTCTCTCTCCATCTCTCTATCTCTCTATCTCTCTCTCTATCTATCTATCTATTTCTCTAACTCTCTATCTCTCTCTATATATCCCTATCCCTATCTCTATCTCTATCCCTA
>NC_073390.1:41748055-41830555 GCF_028641065.1 Leucoraja erinaceus
TCGGCCCAACTGTGTAGGAAAGAACTGCAGCTGTTGGTTTAAATCGAAGGTAAACACAAAATGCTGGAGTAACTCAGCGGGACAGGCAGCATCTCTGGGGGGGGGAAGGAACGGGTGAGGTTTCAGGTCGAGACCCTTCTTCAGACTGATGTGATGTTTCGGTTCGAGACTCTTCTTCTGTCTGAAGAAGGGTCTCGACCCGAAACGTCAACCATCCCTTCTCTCCAGAGATGCTGCCGGTCCCGCTGAGTTGCTCCAGCATTTTGTGTCTTTCTTCAGTTTAAACCAGCACCTGCAATTCTTTTCTCCAATATCCATGTACCTGTCTAACTGTCTCTTAAACGTTGTGATAGTCCCTGTCTCAACTACCTCCTCTGGCAGCTTGTTCCATACACCCACCACCCTCTGTGTGTAAAAAGTTACCCCTCAGATTCCTATTAAATCCCTTCCCCTTCACCCATCTTCTCAAGGTTGCCTTTTGTTCACGGATTCGCATCGGCACAGTAGGTAGGACGTCTAGGGAATGAAGATGGACACAAAATGCTGGAGTAACTCAGCAGGACAAGCAGCATCTCTGTGGGGAAATTCACATTCCTTCTCTCCAGAGATGCTGCCTGTCCCTTCGGCAGTTTGTGTCTATCTTCGGTGTAAACTAGCATCTGCCGTTCCTTCCTACGCACTCCCACGTAATGTATAATTTTACTGCTACAATGGTTAGAACAGTGATCATCCCCCATCCCAGGCTGACCACAGAGCAGGCATTGTAAGCCCTAGAATTATGATCTGACCATATATGTCAACTACATTTGGACAGGTACGTGGACAGGGCAGGTTCAGAGGCTCCGAAGAAGGGTCTCGACCCGAAACGTCATCCATCCCTTCTCTCCAGAGATGCTGCCTGTCCCGCTGAGTTACTCCAGTCTTTTGTGTCAATCACAGGTTTAGAGGGATATGGGCCAACCACAGGCAGATGGGACTAGCGTAGACGAGGCATCTTAGTCGGTCTGGGCAAGTTGGGTGGAATGACCTGCAGTATTGTGTGCGGTTTTGGTCCCCTAATTTGAGGAAGGACATTCTTGCTGTTGAGGGAGTGCAGTGTGGGTTCACCAGGTTAATTCCCGGGATGGCGGGACTGTCATATGCTGAGAGAATGGAGCGGCTGGGCTTGTACACTCTGGAATTTAGAAGGATGAGAGGAGATCCTATTGAAACATATAAGATTGTTAAGGGTTTGGACACACTAGAGGCAGGAAATGTGTTCCCAATGTTGGGGGAGTCCAGAACCCGGGGCCACAGTTTAAGAATAAGGAGTAAGCCATTTAGAATGTAGCGAGCAACACTTTTTCTCAGGGAGTGGTGTTTGTGGAATTCTCTGCCTCAGAGGGCGGTGGAGGCTGGTTGTCTGGATGCTTTCAAGAGAGAGCTAGATAGGGCTCTTAAAGATAGTGGAGTCAGGGGATATGGGGAGAAGGCAGGAACGGGTTACTGATTGGGGATGATCAGCCATGATCACATTGAATGGCGGTGCTGGCTCGAAGGGCCGAACGTCCAACTCCTGCATCTATTGTCTATTGTCTATTAATTCTTTCTCAAAGACTTTCACATTCATTTTTAATGACAACCTAGCTGCAATTTGCTGTCAAATTAAAGTCAGTTTGACCATCGGACAAGATTTTGACTGAGGTAATGACAATTTGACTGGCTTTTCCAATCGATTATCGGTTTAAATGATCAATTTTATTTTAAATGGCATGTATAATGTTCTCCCTGTGACCATGTGGGTTTCCTCCAGGTGCTCTGGTTTCCTCCCACATCCCAAAGACGTGCGGGTTTATTGATTAATTGGCCCTCTGTAAATTGCCCCCTTTGTGTGTGAGGAGTAGATGAGAAAGTAGAACGTGTGTGAATGGGTGAATGCTGGTCAGTGTGGACATGATGGGCTGAAGGGCCTGTCTCCCCATTTCATTTCATTTCAGTTTAGTTTATTGCCATGTGTAGCGAGGTACAGTGCAAAGCTTTTGTTATGTGCTAACTGGTCAGCGGAAAGACAATACATGATTACAATCTAGTCATTCACAGTGTACAGTTACATGATAAGGGAATCTTTCAATCAATCAATCACCCAGCCAAAAGTAATTTTTATCACTATATGCAAAACTATTGATTGCTTTCCTGATTGTCTGAAATTCAATAGACAATAGACAATAGGTGCAGTAGTAGGCCATTCGGCCCTTCAAGCCAGCACCATCATTCAATGTGATCATGGCTGATCATCCCCAATCAGTACCCCGTTCCTGCCTTCTCCCCATATCCCTTGACTCCACTATCTTTAAGAGCCCTATCTAGCTCTCTCTTGAAAGCATCCAGAGAACTGGCTTCCATCACCCTCTGAGGCAGAGAATTTCACAAACTCACAACTCTCTGTGTGGAAAAAATTCGGCCTCCATTAAATACTATAAGGACTAAAAATATAAAAAATCACGTTAGATCGTGTATAGCATTATGAGAGGAATAGATCGGGTAGATGCACAGAGTCTCTTGCCTGCAGTCGGGGAAATAAGGACCAGAGGACATAGGTTTAAGGTGAAGGGGAACAGATTTAATAGGAAACTGAGGAGTAACTTTCACACAAAGGGTGGTGGGTGTATGGAACGAGCTGCCAGAGGAGGTAGTTGCGGCTGGGACTATCCCAACGTTTAAGAAACAGTTAGACAGGTACATGGATAGGACAGGTTTGGAGGGATATGGACCAAACGCAGGCTGGTGGGACTAGTGTAGCTGGGGCATGTTGGCCGGTGTGGGCAAGTTGGGCTGAAGGGCCTGTTTCCACGCTGTATCACTCTATGACTCTATGACGCAAGCACTTCCAGTGGTTTTACTTGTATTTCAGGTTCATAGTCTCTGCAGTTTATTGTCTTGTATCATGAGTAATTGAAGTTTCCATTTATCTACGTGGGTAATGACAAAAAAAATGATAAAAAGCTAGCGTTAGTTATGAGGAAGCCATTGAGTTTTATTACTTTGCAATCTTCACACTGAGAGACCTAAAGGTTGCAAGTCACATTCACTTTACCTCTACGAGGGGTAACACAGGGGCAATGGTGAAATGGGCATTTTTATATTTATATAGATTTCGTTGTTCATTCTATTATTTTCAAAAAGCCCCGAGGCACTGATCTTGAGGGAGAGCAGTTTTAAGGTGATAGATTAGTTCATGTCCTTGAAGCAGTGTGAGCGCAGGGCCGTCAGATTCACGGTGAAGGCAGGGACTGCAGATGCTGGTTTAAACCGAAGATAGACACAAAATACCGGAGTTACTCAGCGGGTCAGGCAGCATCTCTGGAGAGAAGGAACAGGTGATGTTTCCGTTCCAAAGAACCGTCTCCCATTCCTCCTCTCCACAGATGCTGCTGCCTGACCCGCTGAGTTACTCCAGCACTCTGTGAAACGTCACCTATCCATGTTCTCCACAGATGCTGCCTGACCCGCTGAGTTACTCCAGCACTTTGTGTCTGTCCTCAGGATGCACTGGTTGTCAAACTGAACGGGTTTTAGTTTAGGTATTAAATACATGTGTCGCACTAAGCATCGTTAAAGGTGTTTCAGTTTAGTTTAGAGATACAGCACGGAAACAGGCCCTTCGGCCCACCGAGTCCGCATCGACCAGCGATTCCCGCACACTAACACGATCCTACATACACCAGGCACAATTTATAGTGACACCCAGCTAATTAACCTACAAACCTGCACGTCTTCGGAGTGTGGGAGGAAACTGAAGAACTCGGAGAAAAACCATGCAGGTCACGGGTTAAACGTGCAAACTCCGTACAGACGGCACCCTTCGTCTCTGGGTCCGTTTGGCCCGTATTCCTCTAACTCACATTTAGAACGGAGACAAGGAAACACTTTTTCTCACAGAGATTTGCGAGTCTGTGGAATTCTTTGCCTCAGAGGGCAGTGGAGGCCGGTTCTCTGGATACTTTCAAGAGAGAGTTAGATAGGGCTCTTAAGGATAGCGGAGTCAGGGGATATGGGGAGAAGGCAGGAACTGGGTACTGATTGTGGATGGTCAGCCATGATCACATTGAATGGCGGTGCTGGCTCGAAGGGCCGAATGGCCTACTCCTGCACCTACTCACTATCGTCTATTGTCTATAACTCTTTGTGTGAAAAAGTGTTTCCTCGTCTCCGTTCTAAATGGCTTACCCCTTATTCTTAAACTGCGGCGCCCGGTTCCGTTCTCCGCCAACATCGGGAACATCGAGAACGATGTGTACAGCAGTGGCGAGGCACTATATGGCGTAAGTACACGAAAGAAGATGGTACACGCGACAATAAACCTGAACCTAACCAACACTGGGGGAAAAAAATGCCACTGTCACTGTATGTCATGCTGTTACTTGTGGGCGGAGCACCAAGGCAAATTCCTTGTATGTGAATACTTGGCCAATAAACGTACTTTAAAAAAATGGGAATTTTGCTCCGAACTTTGTGGCTGCATTTTCTGGGCACATTATGTCCGCATTTGTGTTTTTGCATTTCATTCCAAGCCGAGATGACTAGGTGTGGCTCTGACAGTCTCTGCCATTGAATTCATCTCCTTAAATGATGTGAACTGAAAGGCAGAGGGAATTGAGCGGGTTCCATACAGTCAGCAAACCGCTCTGAGATGCGTTGTGCGGGCAGGCACAGGATCATTTATCTTGTTGAATACGAGAGCGCAGGTGAACACGTCTACCTAGGCTTCTCGGGATGGAAGGTACACAAAAAAGCTGGAGAAACTCAGCCGGTGCAGCAGCATCTATAGAGCGAAGGAAATAGGCAACGTTTCGGTACCGAAACGTTGCCTATTTCCTTCACTGCATAGATGCTGCTGCACCGGCTGAGTTTCTCCAGCTTTTTTGTGTACCTTCGATTTTCCAGCATCTGCAGTTCCTTCTTAAACACTTCTCTGGATGGAGGCTGTTTTGGCCAATTAAGGGGTTGGACAGGCTAGATGCAGGAAGATTATTCCCGATGTTGGGGAAGTCCAGAACTAGGGGTCACAGTTTAAGGATAAGAGGGAAGTCTTTTAGGACCGAGATGAGAAAATCATTTTTTACACAGAGAGTGGTGAATCTGTGGAATTCTCTGCCACAGAAGGTAGTTGAAGCCAGTTCATTGGCTATATTTAAGAGGGAGTTGGATGTGGCCCTTGTGGCTAAAGGGATCAGGGGGTATGGAGAGAAGGCAGGGATGGGATACTGAGTTGGATGATCAGCCATGATCATATCGAATGGCGGTGCAGGCTCGAAGGGCCGAATGGCCTACTCCTGCACCTATTTTCTATGTTTCTATGTTTCTATGCTCCGAATATTTCAGTAGAAGCCAGGCGAGGACTTGTATATTAAACATGAACACCCAGAGCTGACGTGGGCACCTCGTTTAATTTCGAAGCATCAACTCTAAAATTAATAAAATACCATTTTTTTTGCTGATTAAGAAGTATCAGCAATATGTATGCAGATTTAAATAAATAGAAACCTCAGCACTCCAGCACGCATGGAAGACATTTTCATACTTGTTATTTATGCCAATTTAAAAATGCTTTTCATTGCAATAAAATAATTAGAAAAGAAATAAGTCCCGAGGGAATTCGTCTGAAAAATATATATTTTGTTTTGTGTATAAATTCTATAAAACCTAGAGCCACTAAATTCTCTTAATGCAAGAATGGGAATTTCTGAAGGGTCCCGACCATAAATGTCACCTATTCCTTCCATCCAGAGATGCTGTCTGACCCGCTGAGTTTAGTTTAGTTTAGCGATACAGCGCGAAGACAGGCCCTTCAGCCCACTGAGTCCGCACCGACTAGCGATCCCCGCACACTAACACTACCCTACACATACTAGGATCAAATTATTTTTTTTTACACTGATACCAAATGTACATACCCAAGCCAATTAACCTATAAACCTGCATGTCTTTGGAGTGTGGGAGGAAAATCAAAGTTCTCGGAGAAAACCCACCTGGTCACGGGGAGAACGCACAAACTCCGTACAGACAGCACCCGTAGTTGGGATCGAACCTGGGTCTCTGGCGCTGTAAACACTGCAAGGCAGCAACTCTGCTGCTGCGCCACCGTGCCATCCAACATTTTGTGTCTCTCTTGGGTTTAAACCATCATCTGTGGTTCCCTCCAACACAAAAGGGAATTTGAAGTCCATCATAATGACTCTGTGGTCTGAAGAAGGGTCTCGACCCGAAACGTCACCCATTCCTTCTCTCCAGTCCCGCTGAGTTACTCCAGCATTTTGTTGTCTATCTTTGGTTTACACCAGCATCTGCAGTTCCTTCCTACACCTAATGGTTACACCGTTTATTAATATTACTTTTACGGAGCTTAATGTGACCCTGTGTATTTAATAGCTACATTTTCCTTTTACATTCCATTCAACCTTTTGCTGTCGTGACTTTAGCCTCTGTTCACCACTCTTGGGTAGAATAACGAAAAGAAATGGAAGATTGTACGCAGGAGAACGGATGTCACGTTGCATTCCGTGCAGGGTCGGAGCTGCGCTTGGCTTTGATTTATAACGTGTGTTTTCTTGGATCTATTAATATGCAAACTGCTGTCTTCTTGTGTCAAACATTGGGCCCAGAAGTATTTGTACGTTGCATCTCCAGAGGCAGCACAGCAAACCAAGAATATGCACCGCGCATTCGAAGGTCACAAATGCTGCCATTTTATATCACCGCAGCAGACACTTGGTGAAATATAATGAGAAAATGTCTCTACTTCTCCAAGGAGAGCAGCTTTTACTTAGTCAGTAAAAGCTCCAAACTCCTTGTATGTCGATGGAAATCACCAACTCCCTTTTCAATGTTATTACATCGCATAGCGACTCAGCCACCTCACAGGGCCGGAGCCCGGGTTCGATCCTGCCTGTGTGGAGTTTGCACGTTCCGCCCTGTGACCGCGTGGGTTTCCTCCGGGTGCTCCGGTTTCCTCCCACATCCCAAAGACGTGCGGGTTTGTGGGTTAATCGGCCCCTCTGTAAATTGCCCCCTAGTGTGTAGGGAGTGGATGAGACAGTGGGAGAGCATAGAACTGGTGTGTGAGCAGGCGGGGGTTTTGTGTCCTGGAGGGCCTGTTTCCATCGAAGATAGACACAAAAAAGCTGGAGTAACTCAGCGGGACAGGCAGCATCTCTGAAGAATGGGTGATGTCGCGGGTCGAGGCCCTTCTGCAGACTGAGAGGCGGGGGAGAGGGAAACTGGAGGTATGAAAAGGCACAAAGAACAAATGAATGACAGGTACAGAACTTCCCACAGCCTACTGTCTCCGCCTCTTCCTTTCTTCATCCCCCCCCCCCCCCCCCCCCCCCCCCCCCCCCCCCCCCCCCCACCCCACATCAGTCTGAAGAAGGGTCTCAACCCGAAACGTCAACTATTCCTTCTCTCCATATATTCTGCCTCACCTGCTGAGTTTCTCCAGCATTTTTGTCTACCTTTTTCCAGCATCTGCAGTTCTTTCTTAAACAGAACTTCCCATGAGTTCTGTTTATACACAGCCTTCAGTAAAACAGCAATATGCGATGTGTCGCACAGCATGGAAACAGGCCCAACTTGTCCATGCAGACAAAGATGCCCCATCTAAGCTAGTCCCATTTCCCCACATTTGCCCACACCTCTTGAAACCTTTCCCATCCATGTACCTCTCCAAGTGTCTCTTATACGTTGTTATAGAACCCGCCTCAACTACCTCCTCTGGCAGCTCGTTCCACTCACCCACCACCCTCTGTGTGGAAATGTGCCTCTTTTTAGAGATACAGCGCTGAAACAGGCCCTTCGGCCCACCGGGTCCGTGCCGACCAGCGATCCCCGCACATTTATACTATCCTACACACACTAGGGACAATTTTTACATTTACCAAGCCAATTAACTTACAAACCTGTACGTCTTTGGAGTGTGGGAGGAAAGCGAAGATCTCGGAGAAAACCCACGCAGGTGACGGGGAGAACGTACAAACTCCGTACAGACAGCACCCGTAGTCGGGATCGAACTTGGGCCACCAGCGCTGAGGAATGTGTAGGAGTCACTGTGGTGGATGTTCATGTTAAAATGCGTTTTTGAGTGATTTGTTGCTTTTAATTGTATGACTGACCTGGCCAGTGAAATTCCTCGTATGTTGCAAAACATACTGACGAATAAAATCTGATTCCGATGAGGGGGGACCTCATTGAAACTTACTGAATAGTGAAGTACTTGGATAGAGTGGATGTGGGGAGGATGTTTCTACCCGTGGGAGAGTCTCGGACCAGAGGTCACAGCCTCACAATTAATGGGCGTTCTTTGAGAAAGGAGATGAGGAGGAATTTCTTCAATCAGAGGGTGGTGAATCTGTGGAATTCTTTGCCACAGAAGGCTGTGGCGGCCAAGTCAGTGGATATTTTTAAGGCAGAGATAGATAGATTCATGATTAGTACTGGTGTCAGGGGTTATGGGGAAAAGGCAGGAGAATGGTGTTAGGATTGATGGGCCGAATGGCCTAATTCTGCTCCTATCACATGATCTTATGATCTACCCAAGCCTTTCATCATCGCTTCTATCTAATTGCAAAGTCAAGAACAGATTGTGGCAATACACAGCGCAAGGTTAATATTCAATTATTCGTGTTGTTTTGCTTCAGCTGGAGTTTAGTTAAAGTTTAGTTTAGTTTAAGCAGTTTAGTTTCAGGTTTGGCTTAAGTTTCAAGTCTTGGTTTGTTTTAAACTTCAGTTTAATTTTTAATTTAGTTGAAGTTTAACTTAGTTAAAGTTTAGTTTAGTTTGTGTTTAGTTTAAGCAATTTAGTTTCCAGTTTGGCTTCAGGGCCTGTCCAACTTGGCGATTTTTTCCAGTGGCGACAAAAAAAATGTTGCGGCACTTGAAACAACACCGCGCATCAATACCTCGCCACACGCCGCATCACGCCGCAAATTATTCGGTGACCTGATACGTCAGTCAATGATGCCGGCAGTCGTCGAAAAAATTCACCAAGTGGGACAGGCCCTTAAAAGTTTCAAGTCTTGGTTTAGTTTAATCTTTAGTTTACGTTTTAATTTAGTTAAAGTTTTGTTTAGTTTAAACTTAGTTTAAGGGCCTGTCCCACTGTGTGCGCTAATAGAGTTTGCCCTGATTCGAACTTGGAGATTTACGGTAATGGCCGCCCGTAGGTACTCAGGGCTCTCGTGGACATTCTTCAACATGTTGAAAACATGTTGAAAAATCTTCACGAGTCTTACCGCGTTTCCCGAGTATCTGCCGTTAGCGTTACGAGCCGCGAAGAGACGTCCCCGAGTTCCGACGTAGCCGCTACGTTCACTCTACGTGCTTACCACAAGGTTGATTTTTTTATAACTCGGGAGACCTCTTGAATTATCTCGTACAGTGGGACAGGCCCTTTAGAGTCAGGTTTGACTTGGTTTCCAGGCTTGGTTTAGTTTGAGCTTCAGTTTGTTATTGCCACGTGTACGGAGGTGTAGTGACATGTTGTTGTTTGTGTACGATGCAATTAAATCCGATGATGCTACACATGAACTCAACCAAGCCACACACAAGTACGGCATCGAAAAATATCAGGGCATGGAATGTGGTGTTACAGCAGTGTAGCGCTGCAGTTCCAGAGGAAAAGATCCACTTCAGCAATGAAGGTAGGCTGGAAGACCAGGACTGTACCCTAGCCCATGGAAGGACCGTTCAGATGCCTGATTACTGAGGGGAAGAAGCTGTTTCTGTGCCTGGTGGTACGTATTTTCAAGTTTCTGTATCTTCTGCCTGAAGGGAGAGAGCAGAGCAGGAAAGACCTTGTTTATGAAGGAACTGCAGATGCTGGAAAAATCAAAGGTGGACACAAAATGCTGGAGAAACTCAGCGGTTGAGGCAGCATCTATGAAGCGAAGGAGTAGGTGACGTTTCGGGTCGAGACCCTTCTTCAGACTGATGTGGGGGTGGAGGGGGGGGGCGGAAAGAAAGGAAGAGGTGGAGACAGTGGGCTGTGGGAGAGCTGGGAAGGGGAGGGGAAGGAGGGAGAAAGCAGGGACTACCTGAAATTGGAGAAGTCAATGTTTATACTGCTGGGGTGTAAACTACGCAGGTCACGGTGAGAACGTACAAACTCTGTACAGACAGCATCCGTAGTCAGGATCGAACCCTCGTCAGTGTCTCTGGCGCTGTGAGCGCTGTAAGGCAGTGATGCTGCCACCGTGCTGCCCTTGTATCATATGATATTGTATTAATAAATAAAATATTGTAAGCGCCAGAGGTACATTTCGTTGGCCAGGCTCCCCATCTCCAATGGTTGAAGAGGCTCAAATAACAATGCTTGTGTCAAACCATCTGGCGGGAATCACTGGCCCAAGGAATCCTGCAGAGGATTACAATTTGAGGGAGTGCAGCTTAGGTTTACAAGGTTAATTCCTGGGATGGCGAGACTGTCATATGCTGAGAGAATGGAGCGGCTGGGCTTGTACACTCTGGAGTTTAGAAGAATGAGAGGGGATCTCATTGAAACATATAAGATTGTTAAGGTTTTGAACATGCTAGAGGCAGGAAACATGTTCCTGATGTTGGGTTTGTCCAGAACCAGGGGCCACACTTTAAGAATAAGGGGTAAGCCATTTAGAACGGAGATGAGGAAACACTTTTTCACAGAGAGTTGTGAGTCAGTGGAATTCTCTGCCTCAGAGGGCGGTGGAGGCCGGATCTCTGGATACTTTCAAGAGAGAGCTAGATAGGGCTCTTAAAGATAGCGGAGTCAGGGGATATGGGGAGAAGGCAGGAACGGGGTACTGATTCAGCCATGATCACATTGAATGGCGGTGCTGGCTCGAAGGGCCGAATGGCCTACTGCTGCACCTATTGTCTATTGTCTATTGATTTGAAAGCCCCTGTGTCGTCCTCATATATTCACCCTTCCAGCTGAATGCTGCATCCATGATGCTGTTCCTCTGTACAGAGCAAACAGTTGTTTGTCGACAAAAATGCTGGAGAAACTCAGCGGGTAGGCAGCATCTATAGAGAGAAGGAATAGGTGACATTTCGGGTCGAGACCCTTCATCAGACTCGGAGATGTTTCGGGTCGAGACTTGTTTGTTGCATCTTTCGAGCCCAGGATCTCATTTTCAAAGTTTGTTTTTAGTTTAGTTTAGTTTAGAGATACAGTGTGGAAACGGGTCCTTCGGCCCAACGAGTCCGCACCGACCAGCGATCCCCGCACATCAACATTACCCCACACACACTCTCAAGAGACAATGTACATTTATACTAAGCCAATCAACCTGCAAACCTGCACGTCTTTGGAGTGTGGGAGGAAACTGAGGATCCTGGAGAAAACCCACGCAGGTCGCGGGGAGAACGTCCAAACTCTGTACAGACAGCTGTGAGTCAGCTATTGGCCCAGGTTCTGAACAATATTGCTGAGGTCTGCAAAATTATTGTTGACCAACTCTTATTAGATATTATTATATTGCACAGTTGCCTCACAGCGGCAGTGACCTGGGTTCGATCCTGACCTCGGGTGCTGTCTGTGTAGAGTTTGCACGTCTCCCTGTGACCGCGTGGGTTTCCGCCGGGTACTCCGGTTTCCTCCCACATCCCAAAGACGTGCGGGTTTGCTGGTTTATTGTTCCCCTGTAAAAATTGCCTCCAGTGTGTGGATGAGAAAGTGGGATAACACAGAACCAGTGTGACAACGGGTCGGCGTGGTGCTGATGGGCTGAAGGGCCTGTGTCCATCAAAGTATGCCCTAGAACTTCAAATCCCTGGGCGTGCACATTTCCGAAGATCTCTCCTGGTCTGAGAACACTGATGCAATCATAAAGAAAGTACATCAGCGCCTCTACTTCCTGAGATGATTACGGAGAGTCGGTTTGTCAAAGGGGACTTTCTCTAACTTCTACAGGTGCACAGTAGAGAGCATGCTGACCGGTTGCATCGTGACTTGGTTCGGCAACCCGAGCGTCCAGGAGCTGAAAAGGCTGCAGGAAGTTGTGAGTTGTCCAGTCCATCATCGGCTCTGACCTCCCTCCCATCGAAGGGATCTATCATAGTCGCCGCCTCAAAAAGGCTGTCGGCATCATCAAGAACCCACACCATCCTGCCCACACACGCATCACTCCGCTGACATCAGGTAGAAGGTACAGGAGCCTGAAATCTGCAACATCCAGGTTCAGGAACAGCTGTTTCCCCACAGCCATCAGGCTATTAAACTCACCAAACAAACTATGAACTATAACAGCCTATTGCACTTTATCTGTGTATTTATGTGTATATATATATATATTCTATAATATATTTACACACTGATCTCTGTTCTGTATTTATGCCTACAATATTCTGTTGTGCTGCAGCAAGCAAGAATTTCATTGTCCTATCTGGGCCACATGACAATAAAACTCTCTTGACTTGAGTAACTCAGCAGATGAGTCAGCATCTCCGGAGAAAAGGCTCAGGGGAACCCCTCTTGCCATTCTCTTGCCATTCTGTATCATTTATTCAATGTGGACTTTGTCTTTGGAACTGATGTGCTACAATGCTGAGAACTATATTCTGCACTCTGTATCTTCCCCTTGGATGTACCTATTGTGCTTGAGTTTGACGATTGTATCTAAGTATGGTATATCTGATGGGTTTGGATAGCAAGCGGCACAAAGCCTTTCACTGTACCTCGGTACAGGTGACAACAATGAACCTCAATAACCCAATTGGTGGAGAAGAGAAATGGAGAGATAATAGAGCGTGTACCACTGTGACGATGCTTCAATGACTGACAGATTCCTGTTTCAATGTGGAATTACAATCATCAGTTCTTCTTCTTCCTCCGTGTCCTTATGTAACATAGTGGCTCGCCACTGCTGTACACAACGTTGTGCTATTGTAGTGTTCAATGCAAGGTCTGCAGTAGTACATGGATTGTCCAGCGATGGGCATTGCAGTAGGTGTTGCATTGTCTGGGTCTGTGTACCACAGTCACAGGTTGTTGTACCCTCCATGTAGCCCCATTTGTGCCCCATTGTCACCCTTAACCGGCCGACCCCGGTTCGCAGTTGGTCGAGACATCTCCAGTTCAGCCAGTGTTCGCCAGTGCCTGGTGGTGCTGGGATGTGCCCATCTTGGTGGAAATAGGAACAGTGGCTACTCTGTTCTTCCACATCTGGAGGCCAACTTCAGTTGGTGTTGTTTCCAATGGGGTGATGCTGGTTAGGGAAGCTCGTACGGGATTGTAACCGCCTCGGAGGGACACATGGTTGTGTAATGTGTGTTCTAAGTTGTCACCAACCAACCTATGGTGCAATTAACCATGGAAATGGCACTGGAGCCTGATATTTGTTGAAACAGGTTCCCTTCGTTCCTGAACCAAATATGGGGCTTATTTGCAGGCAGTTGCGATCAACTTGATTGGATTTCGGACTGGAAATTACTTTAAGATTTTGTTTGTGACTGTCCCATTTATCAGCGTGAATCTTGTGGGCAAAGAAAGGTCATCTCCCTTAAATAACACAAAACGTTGTCTCAGAGAGTTCTTGCCGTGAATTTGGTTTAGTTTATTGTCCCGTCTACCGAGGTAGAGCGAAAAGTTGCACGCGAACAGTCAGCGGAAAGACAATACACGATTACAATCGAGCCGTTTACAGTGTACAAGATACACGATAAGGGAATATTTATAAAATATTTCAATTTTATCAGATTAGTCAACAACGAGTTGGAGTCCACATAAACTGTTGCCAACGTACCAAAGGACATTTATTAAACGTGTGACTGAGTTACTTCAATCATCTAACTGTTTATTACACAAAACTGCAGGATTTGCCCACGTCTTTTGAAATGGATTCATGCCAATATTACCTGAGTATATTAATAATACATGATAATTGGTTAGTTAGTTATTAATGACGGGGATATGTTAATTGAGACGTCGGTTTGAAACCTGACCCCTGCATCATGTTGTTGTCCAAGGTGCTACTCGCTGGCGAGCAGCTTCAGCATCTATGTAGTGTGGAATGAAATGTACCCACCAGCAAAGTGCAAAGTGCAACCTTGTGACATGTTCACAGTTTTCTCGTGAATTGCAGCAATCCATTTTTAAAACATCAGGGAGGCTTAAATAGAAAAGGGGGGTCGAATGCTGTGCCAGACCAACTCGTCTCGGGCGGCACGGTGGCACAGCGGGAGAGTTGCGGCATTACGGCACCAGAGACACGGGTTTGATCAGGAGTCGAGAATGTTTTATTGTCATATGTCCCGAAATAGAACATGGACGTTCCAACTTGCAGCAGCACGACAGATGATGTGTACATAATACTCTGTGAAACCCATGATAAACAACAAAAGAGTAGCGTGTGAGTGTACGCGTGTGTATATATACACACAGACAGACGCACACATATGACTATCATATGCTCAGAGAATGGAGCGGTTGGCCTTGTACACTCTGGAGTTAAGATGGATGAGAGGAGATCTTATTGAAACATGTAAGATTATTAAGGGTTTGGACACGCTAGAGGCAGGAAACATATTCCCGATGTTGGGGGAGTCCAGAACCAGGGGCCACCACAGTTTAAGAATAAGGGCCATTTAGAACGGAGACGAGGAAACACTTTTTCACACAGAGAGTTGTGAGTCTGTGGAATTCTCTGCCTCAAAGGGTGGTTCTCTGGATACTTTTAAGAGAGAGCTAGATAGGTCTCTTAAAGATACGGAGTCAGGGGATATGGGGAGAAGGCAGGTAAGGGGTACTGATTGTGATTGATCAGCCATGATCACATTTAATGGCGGTGCTGGCTCGAAGGGCCGAATGGCCTACTCCTGTACCTATTTTCTATTGTCTATAAACCAAGCTATGAACCAACCTGACAGTGTGTTTTCTGCAGAGCATCTGGAAGAGACAGTAAATTAGATGAATAGCTAGTTGAAGCAAGCTATTAAATTGTTACATTTTTTTCCCAATTTCTATCATTGATTCTGTTTCTCTAACTTCGCAAGCTTTGTAAATGCTGACATTGTATCTTGTCCAGCACTAGTAACTAGTCAGCTCCAACATGCTGACACAGTAACGCATTGCAGATAGACACAAAGTGCTGGAGTAACTCAGCGGGACAGGCAGCATCTCTGAAGAGAAGGAATGGGTGACTTTTGGGATCAAGACCCTTCTTCAGACTGAGAGTCAGGGGAGTCAAGCTGGAAAGAGAACAGAGAAGATTTACGAGGATGTTGCCAGGACTAGAGGGTGTGAGCTATAGGGAGAGGTTGAGTAGGCCTGGACTCTATTCCATGGAGCGCAGGAGGATGAGGTGATCTTATAGAGGTGTACAAAATCATGAGAGGAATAGATCAGGTAGATGCACAGAATCTTTTTCCCAGAGTAGGGGAATCGAGGGCCAGAGGATGTAGGTTTAAAGTGAGGGGAAAAAGATTTAATAGGAATCCCAGTGGTAACTTTTTCACACAAAGGGTGGTAGGTGTATGGAACAAGCTGCCAGAGGAGGTAGTTGAGGCTGGGACTATCCCAACATTTAAGAAACAGTTGGACAGGTACATGGAGGGATATGAACCAAGCACAGGCAGGTGGGACTAATGTAGCTGGGACATTGTTGGCCGGTGTGAGCAAGTTAGGTTGAAGGGCCTGTTTCCACACTGTATCACTCGGTGACTCGATGAGAGGGAAATGAGATATGGAAGGGTACAAAGAACATGTAAGGTGTGAAAAGAACAGATCAAAGCAGACCATGATAATGGAAATGTAGAATGGTTCATTGTTGGATGAGGGGAAGGTGACAACCAAATATACAAACAGTAAAATTAGTCAGGAGGACAGTGAAACTAGTCGGAGACCCAGGAAGAGGGAGGGGATGGGGATGGGGAGGGAGGGAAAGTAAAGGTTACTTGAAGTTGACCCTTATTTCAGACTTATGTCGGGGGTGGGAAAAAGAAAGGAAAAGGCGGAGACAGTGGGCTGTGGGAGAGCTGGGAAGGGCAGGGGAAGGAGGGAGAAAGGGGATGGCCGCTACATGTGATAACAGATAGTATACAGCAGACCAGTACAGCACAGGGGGCAGGCCCTTCAGCCCACATAGTCCGTGCCAAACATGATGCCAAGACCATTTCTTATCTGCCTGCACGTAGACAAAAGTGTTGGAGAAACTCAGCGGGTGAGGCAGCATCTATGGAGCGAAGGAATATGGGAAGGAGGGAGAAAGCAAGGACTACCTGAAATTGGAGAAGTCAATGTTCATACCGCTGGGGTGTAAACTACCCAAGCGAAATATGAGGTGCTGCTCCTCCAGTTTGCGCTGGGCCTCCCTCTGACAGTGAAGGAGGCCCAGGACAGAAAGGTCAGTGCGGGAATGGGAAGGGGAGCTAAAGTGTTTGGCAACCGGGAGATTGCGTAGGCCCAGGCGGTATTGTGCACGACTTATTAAATAGATGCCGACAACAGGTGGAAGGGAAGCCTCTGCCCCTTCCCACACCATGTCCACTGTTCAAATCAACATCTGATATCTGCGGGGAGTCACAACTTCATTGTGAATAATAATTCCATCTGTTTGTTAAACAAATCCCCTGTTGATTAATTTAAAGCCGTCTCATTGAGGATGGCTAATGGAAAATACGTCTAATACGCTCATGATTTAATATGTTCATAGGTGATAGGAGCAGAATGAGGCCATTCGGCCCTTCTCCAATCATGGCTAATCTATCTCTCCCTCCTGACCCCATTCTCCTGCCTTCTCCCCATAACCCCTGACACCCTTCCCAAACCTAATTACGATGTCTGTTTTGATGCCGCTCATGTTGATTTGACTTTTACATTGTGTCACGCAGACTGGGGATGTGTATATTCTGCTAAAACTAGATTCATATCCTGAGGAAATGCTTCATGCATGCAAGAGTGGTGAATCTAAATCAAAGAGGAACGTATAAATCAAGGCCGGGGAGTAACTCAGCAGGTCAGGCAGCATCTGTGGAGAACATGGTTAGGTGACGTTTCACAGAGTGCTGGAGTAACTCAGCGGGTCAGGCAGCATCTGTGGAGAACATGGTTAGGTCAGTCGGGCAACTCCTGCAGCGGTAGAGTTGTGCCTCACAGCGCCAGAGACCCGGGTTCGATCCTGACTACAGGCGCTGTCCGTACGGAGTTTGTATGTTCTCCCCGTGACATTTCTGTCGGTGCTCCAGTTTCCTCCCACATTCCCAAGATGTACACCTCTAGGCTAATTGGCTATGGTAAAAATCGTAAATTGTCCCTAGTGTGTGTAAGATAGCGTTAGTATACGGCGATGGCTGGTCGGCGCGGACTCGGTGGGCAGAAGGCCCTGTTTCCGTGCTGTATCTCTAAACCAAAGTAAACTCTGAAATCCCTTTTTCCCGGAATTTACTCGGGATTTTTGTTTTCCGGTTTTCTCCCTAACTCTCAGAGGCGCGACTTGCCCCAACGCCGGTATTCCCAGACGCCAACACACAAATCAACCAGGGCCCCATTATTCATCAGGTTCTTTGAGGCTGCAATTAGTCCCATCCTCTCCATGGAAACATTGCCATGCAAGCCCAATCATGTCGAGGCCTGATAACTATATAATTTCACTTGGGGCACTGAAGGCTGATTGCTCATCAGTTGGGACATTGAGTGTAAGAGTCAGGGAGACATAGGACTTTGGCCAGGCCGTATTTGGAGAATGGGGTTAGGATGGAGAAAGAGGTAGATCAGCCATGTTTGAATGGCGGAGTAGACTTGATGGGCCGAATGGCCTAATTTTTCTCCTATCACTTCGGGGCCTGTCCCACTTGCCGATTTTTCTTCAGCGACTGCCGGCGTCATTGACTGACGTTTCAGGGTCACCGAAAGATTTTGAACATTTCAAAATCCAGCGGCGACAAAAAAAATGTTGCGACACTTGAGGAGACATCGTGCGTCAATACGTCGTCACGCCACAACTTTTTCTGTGACCTGATACATCAGTCAATGATGCCGGCAGTCACCGAAAAAAAAATCGCCGTGGGACAGGCCCTTAAGTGATCGGAGCAGAATTGGGCCATTCGGCCCAACAAGTCTACTCCGCCATTTAATCGTGGCTGATCTATCTCTCCCTCCTAACCCCATTCTCATGCCTTCTCCCCATAACCTCTGACACCCGTACTAATCAAGAATCTATCTATCTCTGCCTCAAAAATATACACTGACGGCCTCCACAGCCTTCTGTGGCAAATAATTCAACAGATTCACCACCCTCTGGCTAAAGAGATTCCTCCTCATCTCCTTCCTATAACAACGTTCTGAGTAGATCATTTAAACCTTTAATAGATGGGGCATCTTGGTCAGCATGGACAGGTTGGGCCGAAGGGCCTGTTTCCACGCTGTATGATTCTATGACTCTCTAGCCTTTGATATTTTCCTCACTGTGTGGCTGTGAAGCTTCTGTAACAGATTGATAAATTATAAAAATAAAATGTGCCAACTGCTCTAGATCGGTGAGACCAAGCGCAGGCTTGGCGATCGCTTCGCCCAACACCTCCGCTCAGTTCGCAATAACCAACCTGATCTCCCGGTGGCTCAGCACTTCAACTCCCCCTCCCATTCCAAATCCGACCTTTCTGTCCTGGGCCTCCTCCATGGCCAGAGTGAGCCCCACCGCAAATTGGAGGAGCAGCACCTCATATTTCGCTTGGATAGTTTACACCCCAGCGGTATGAACATTGACCTCCAATTTCAGGTAGTCCTTACTTTCTCCCTCCTTCCCCTCCCCTTCCCAGCTCTCCCTCAGCCCACTGTCTCTGTCTCTTCCTTTCTTCTTTCCCCCCCTCCCCCCACCCTCACATCGGTCTGAAGAAGGGTCTCGACCCGAAACGTCGCCTATTTCTTTGCTCCATAGATGCTGCCTTACTACGGAGTCTCAGTGCTTTAAAACCTAATTAAATTTGGTGATAACTTTATAAAGGAGACGCAACGAACTGCAGATTTAGACTTCAAAGATACAGCGCGGAAACAGGCCCTTCGGCCCACCCAGTCTTTGCTAGCCTGCGACCCCCGTACACTAGCACCATCCCACACACACCGGGACAATTTACAATTTTACAGAAGGCAATTAATCTACAAACCTTTGGAGTGTGGGAGGAAACCGAAGCACCCAGAGAAAACCCACATGGTCACGTGGAGAATGGCAAACTCCTTACAGACAGCACCCGTAGTCAGGATCGAACCCGGGTCTCTGGCGCAGTGAGGCAGCAACTCCACCGCTGTGCCACCGTGCCACCGTTCTTCACAGTGTAGGTGGGTGGGGAAGCGGGAACACTGGGGGATAATAATTGTTTAATGCTCTAATAATTCCAAAATGAATTGTAGAGTTGCTGTCCCACAGCGTCTGAGACCAGGGTTCTGACCTCGGCTGCTGTCTGTACGGAGTTTGCACATTCTCCCCGT
The DNA here is from genome assembly GCF_028641065.1 of Leucoraja erinaceus. Classification (NCBI taxonomy): domain Eukaryota; kingdom Metazoa; phylum Chordata; class Chondrichthyes; order Rajiformes; family Rajidae; genus Leucoraja; species Leucoraja erinaceus. Next base: position 41,767,488 of record NC_073390.1, read on the forward strand.
GACCTGCGTAGGATTTCTCCGGGTGCTCCGGTTTCCTCCCACACTCCAGAGACGTGCAGGTTTGTTGGTTAATTGGCTTTGTTAAAATTGTAAATTATCCCTAGTGTGTGTAGGATAGTGCTGGTGTACAGGGGGGGGGTCGCTGGTCGGCGCGGACTCGGTGGGTTGAAGGGCCTGTTTCCGTGCTGTATCTCTAAACGAAAGTAAACTAAAAAACTTTAGTTAAATTGGAAGCAGAAAGGTTAATTGCATCGAACAAAGAAGTGTATGAGAAATGTGTAGATATCACAATAGACAATAGGTGCAGGAGTAGGCCATTCGGCCCTTCGAGCCAGCACCGCCATTCAATGTGATCATGGCTGATCATCCCCAATCAGTACCCCGTTCCTGCCTTCTCCCCATATCCTCTGACTCCGCTATCTTTAAGAGCCCTATCTAGCTCTCTCTTGAAAGTATCCAGAGAATTGGCCACCACTGCCTTCTGAACCAGAGAATTCCACAGGCTCAATATAGTCAATATATCCATCCCTCTGATAAGCAAAAATGTATCTAAAAATATTTCATGTGAACAGTTAAAGTTTATAACTTATTTATTCCCTGTGGAGATTATACTGAATGCGAGAGCAATGTTTATTGCATCCCCAATGTGAATCTAAACCTAAATCCAGGATACTGTTATCACATTAACAGTCGTACGTCAGTTGCCAAAGATAGTTGTGATGGTTGTTCACCAGATGCGTGACAGACAGACTGTTCAACTTGAACGAGCTCAGTTAAGTTTATTGTCACGTGTACCGAGGTACGAAAAGCTTTTGTCTCATCAGTCTCATCAGTCTGAAGAAGGATTTCGGCCCGAAACGTTGCCTATTTCCTTCGCTCCATAGATGCTGCCCATAGAACAAGGAACAATACAGTAGATCCAAGGAACTGCTGGTTGATACTAAACATAGGCACAAGGTGCTGGAGTAACTCTGCGGGTCAGGCAGCACCTCTGGAGGAAAAAGGGTGAATGATATTTCGGGTTGGATCACTTCTGCAACACAACAACAGGCCCTTTGACCCACAAGGTCCGTGCCGAACATGATGCCAAAAGCAAGCCTTATCGGCCTGCACATGATCCATGGTCCTTCGTTTCCTGCAGCTACATGGGCTTAATCAAAAGCCTCTTAAACTATCGTATCTGCCTCCACCACCACCCACCGCAGTGCGTTCCAGGAAACTTAAAAAAAACTGTGTTAAAAAAACTTCCCCCCCCACACATCTTCTTTCAACTCATTCCTTCTCCCCACAGACGCTGCCTGTCCCTCTGAGTTACTCCAGCTTTTTGTGTCTATCTTCCTTTAGACTTTGTCCCTCTCACCTTAAAGCTGTGCCCTCTAGTCTTAGACAATCAACAGTAGGTGCAGGAGTAGGCCATTCGGCCCTTCGAGCCAGCACCGCCATTCAATGTGATCATGACTGATCATCCACAATCAGTACCCCTTTCCTGCCTTCTCCCCATATTCCCTGACCCAGCTATCTTTAAGAGCTCTATCTATCTCTCTCTCTTGAGAGAACCGGCCTCCACCGCCCTCTGAGGCAGAGAATTCCACAGACTCACAACTCTCTGTGTGAAAAAGTATTTCCTCGTCTCCATTCTAAATGGCTTCCCGCTTATTCTTAAACTGTGGCCCCTGGTTCTGGACTCCCCCAACATCAGAAACATGTTTCCTGCCTCTAGCGTGTCCAAACCCTTAATAATCTTGCATGTTTCAATAAGATCTCCTCTCATCCTTCTAAACTCCAGAGTATACAAGCCCAGCCGTTCCATTCTCTCAGCATATGTCAGTCCCGCCATCCCAGGAATTAACCTTGTAAACCTACGCTGCACTCCCTCAATAGCAAGAATGTCCTTCCTCAAATTAGGGGACCAAAACTGTCTTGGATATTTCCGTGCTGGGAAACAGACTCTGAATATCTGCTCCATCTGAATCAAATGTCAGTGTTAACGTCAATTATCTACGATCGATCTGACAACCAGATAATTTAACTCTCATTTCCTTCCGCACGAAATGAAATTAAATAATATTAATCAACAATTTGTTAGACAGGGCTAAAATTACAATACAATACACAATACACAATACAATTTATTTGTCACTTGAACCTCATAGAGGCTCAAATGAAATGTTGTTTCTGCAGTCATACACACAAGAAAAAAAGACCCAAGACACAACACAATTTACACAGACATCCATCACAACGCATCTCCTCCTCGCTGTGATTGAAGGCAAAAAAACGTATCTCTCCCCTGCACTTCCCATTCCCCTCCCGATGTCAGAGTCAAAGTCCCCGGCGGGCGATGGCAATTGTCCCGCGGCCATTAACGCCGCGCCGGGCGATGCAAGGCCGCGCTCCGGGTCTTGTTGTTGGAGCCCCCGGCGTGCGCTAGCAAAGTCCCGCAGCCGTTGAAGCCACGCCGGGCGATGATGTAAGGCCCCGCTCCAGGTACTCCTCGACCCCGCGACTCGGGCGGGAGAAGTCGCCGTTGCGGAAGCCCCAAAAAGCGGTCTCCCAGCTGGGGCCCGCGGGCTCCCGATATCACTGTCCACCAGACCTGCGGTAAGCCTCCGAATCACCGAGGGTCGGGTTGCAGCAGTACGCCACCACAGCTCCACCCGCTCCGGACTCGGCCAGCTCTACGATGGTGAATAGGTCCGCAGCTCCGCGACTGGAGCCCCAGGTCGTTCCTGCTGGAGGCCGCTCCACGTTGCAGCCCCAATGACAACGGAGACCCGACAGGGAAAAGGTCGGGTTCTCCGTGCAGGGGATAGATTTTAAAAGTCACCCCCCCCCCCCCCCCCCCCCACCCCCACCCACCCCCCCCACCACACACACACACACACACACACACACACACACACACCCCATCAAAAAAAAAAAAAAAACTACATTAAAACGGGACAAAAAATAACAAAAAGACAGACGGACTGCAGAGGCCGCTGCGACGTGAGTCGTGCCGCCCACCGGAAATTGATTCTCCATCTGTTCGATCTACCCGATCTATAGCAGGACTGTGGTCAGTGCACATTACTCTGGCTATCGCCAGTAAAACAGAATGTCTTTGTTATCTTTGCAGTTTAAATATGTATCCACCAATAAATTTTCTTTCAATAATTAATTAATTTTCAACCTTTCTTTGACTTTCCAGCTCTATAGTTCTCCATGTTTACATTTGTTTTATTATTTAATTTATCTAATTTTCTAACCGTTGATTGTAGCTTGACATTTATTTACTCTGATTTATTGCTCTGTAATCTTTGTTTCTGGTTGCAACCTGCATCCGTCTGCGCTGCACCTTTCCCCTTTTGATCTTGCTGCATATCTACGCTGTGCTTCATACATGAGTTTTTACAAACTAGCGTGGAAAATAATGTCACAGCTTAAAATAAAATAAAGACTATAAAATAACTATCTCTAATTCACAATAAATAGCTCTAAATTAGTAGTTTTTATGCTTCCATTCATTATTGATACTTACAACAACAATTTAAAATGATAATAACCGAGCATTTATTAATCTGACTCAGAACTAACTACACTAACATCAATCTCATGACACAAAAGGACAGAGTGCTGGAGTGGAGTAACGCAGCGGGTCAGGCAGCATCTCTGGAGAACATGGATAGGTGACGTTTCAGAGTGCTGGAGTAACTCAGCGGGTCAGGCAGCATCTGTGGAGAACATGGATAGGTGATGTTTCACAGAGTGCTGGAGTAACTTAGCGGGTCAGGCAGCATCTTTGGAGAACATGGATAGGTGACGTTTCACAGAGTGCTGGAGTAACTCAGCGGGTCAGAGTCAGAGTCAATTTAATTTTTTAATTGGCAGCATCTGTGGTGGGAATGGACAGATAGTTTATTTTAGAATAAGGGGTAAGCCATTTAGGACTGAGATGAGGAAAGACTTTTTCACCCAGTGAGTTGTGAATCTGTGGACTTCTCTGCCAGGGAGGCCAATTCACTGGATGTTTTCAAGAGAGAGTTAGATTTAGCTCTTAGGCCAACAGAATCAAGGGATATGGGGAAAAAGCAATAACTGGGTACTAAATTTAGATGATCAGCATTTGATAATTTTGAATGGCGGTGCTGGCTCTAGGGGCCGAATGGCCTACTCCTGCTACTATGTTTCAATGGTGTTGCGGCTTGGATCCCTTATTCAGATTGATGGGGTAGGGGAGGAGAAAGCTGGAAAAGAGGTTGGAGTGGTCTGAAGAAGGGTCTCGACCCGAAACGTCGCCTATTTCCTTCGCTCCATAAATGTTGCCTAACCCGCTGAGTTTCTCCAGCATTTTTGTCTACCTGGGGTGGGACAAAGAGACCTTGGAGCGCAGGAGGATGAGGGGCGGTCTTATAGAGGTGTACAAAATCAGAAGAGGAATAGATCGGGTAGATGCACAAGACCCAAGGGACATAGGTTCAAGGTGAGAAGGGAAAGATTCAATAGGAACCTGAGGGGCAACTTTTAAATGTGGATAGCGGTGGGTGTATGGAACGAGCTGCCAGAAGAGGTAGTTGAGGCAGGTACTATAACAACATTTAAAAGACAGTGGAACAAGTACATGGATAGGAAAGGTTTAGAGAGATACTGGCTAATAAGACTAGCTGTAGTCTAGGTTAATTGGCTTGGTACAAAATGTAATTGTAAATTGTCCCTAGTGTGTGTAGGATAGTGTGCGGGGATCGATGGTCGGCCGAAGGTCCTGTTTCCACGCTGTATTTCTAAACTAAACTAAACATAGATAGGGCATTCAGTCAACATAGATGAGTTGGGCTGAAGGGCCTGTTTCTGTGCTGTTTGGCTTCATGGCTGTGTGTGTGTGTGTGTGTGGGGGTGTTTGTTTGTGTGTGTGTGTGTGTGTGTGTGTGTGTGTGTGTGTGTGTGTATTTGTGTGTGTATGTGTGTGTGTGTGTGTGTGTGTGTGTGTGTGTGTCTGTGTGTGTGTGTGTGTGTGTGTGTGTGTGTGTGTGTGTGTGTGTGTGTGTGTGTGTGTGTGTGTGTGTGTGTGTGTGTGTGTGTGTGTGTGTGTGTGTGTGTGTGTGTGTGTGTGTGTGTGTGTGTGTGTGTGTGTGTGTGTGTGTGTGGTGTGTGTGTGTGTGTGTGTGTGTGTGTGTGTGTGTGTGTGTGTGTGTGTGTGTGTGTGTGTGTGTGTGTGTGTGTGTGTGTGTGTGTGTGTGTGTGTGTGTGTGTGTGTGTGTGTGTGTGTGTTGTGGCGTGTGTGTGTGTGTGTGTGTGTGTGTGTGTGTGTGTGTGTGTGTGTGTGTGTGTGTGTGTGTGTGTGTGTGTGTGTGTGTGTGTGTGTGTGTGTGTGTGTGTGTGTGTGTGTGTGTGTGTGTGGTGTGTGTGTGTGTGCGTGTGTGTGTGTGTGTGTGTGTGTGTGTGTGTGTGTGTGTGTGTGTGTGTGTGTGTGTGTGTGTGTGTGTGTGTGTGGTGTGTGTGTGTGTGTGTGTGTGCGGTGTGTGTGTGTGTGTGTGTGTGTGTGTGTGTGTGTGTGTGTGTGTGTGTGTGTGTGTGTGTGTGTGTGTGTGAGTGTGTGTGTGTGTGTGTGTGTGTGTGTGTGTGTGTGTGTGTGTGTGTGTGTGTGTGTGTGTGTGTGTGTGTGTGTGTGTGTGTGTGTGTGTGTGTGTGTGTGTGTGTGTGTGTGTGTGTGTGTGTGTGTGTGTGTGTGTGTGTGTGTGTGTGTGTGTGTGTAACTCAGTAAGTTAATGATCATCTTGGCTGGTCTCTGAGTGTGAACCTGCTGTGTGTGGGAGTGAGTCAGTGCTGCAACACCTTGTTTTTCCCACTCCCACATCCCGGATTTACTTCAATCCCAGTTGCCAGTACATCCTCTTCCCTGGCCAAGATAAGCTGGAACAAATAACAACCTGAAAGGGAGGGAGAGATAGATCAGCCATGATTGAATGGTGGAGTAGACTTGATGGGCCGAATGACCTAATGCTACCCATATTCCTTATGACCTCAGGACCACCCCCACTCAAGGGCGGCACGGTGGCGCAGCAGATAAAGTTACTACCTCACAGCGAGAGAGACCCTGACTACAGGTGCTGTCTGTACGGAGTTTGCACGTTGTCCCCATGACCGCGTGGGTTTCTTCTCACACTCCAAAGACATGCCAGTTTGTAGGCTAATTGGATTTGGTTGTAAATTGTCCCTAGTGTGTAAGATAGTGTCAGTGTGTGGGGATCGCTGGTTGGTGCCGACAAGCTAAATCTCCAAAGTCTAAAGATGAAACAGATACCGGGAATAATCCATCGGGAATATCTGGCCTATTGGAGTTTATGATTGTAGCCTGAAGACAGGTCTCGACCCGAAACATCGCCATGTTCTCCACAGATGCTGCCTGACCCGCTGAGTTACTCCAGCACTCTGTGAAACGTCACCTATCCATGTTCTCCACAGATGCTGCCTGACCTACTGAGTTACTCCAGCAATCTGTGAAACGTCACCTATACATGTCCTCCAGAGATGCTGCCTGACCCGCTGAGTTACTCCAGCACTGTGTGTGTGTGTGTGTGTGTGTTTCTATTTTCTAAGTTAGATAATTCAGAATACAAAGTTCTCTGATTGCTGTAAATTTTGATCATAGATGCTGTTACTCTTACACTAAGAATATCCTGCCATTGAGTGCATTAAATGGAAATAATTGATTGCTGTGGGATGCTGGCTCTCTGAGATAGTACCCTCCTGAGAAAACCATGCGGAGAAACTGCTCCGAAAATAGATCGCTAATAAAGCTGGTGTATGCAGCTGCGAGCTGGTGATGGTACATTTTTCCTAAGGTGCATTGACAATCTATGCCACCTATTTCCCTCGTTATCTAATTACTCTCCGATTTATTCGTTTTTTTGGCCACTAAAGTGCGTCATGGAATATTGTACCAATTTTTTATAATCACAAGGGGTCGAGAAGAGTCCGTACGAATCCTTTTATTCAGAGAAGCGCCTTGCAGTAATTTTAACCCTATATCTCAGGCCACTAGTCAAGAGTGTTTTATTGTCATGTGTCCCAGATAGAACAATGAAATCCTTACTTGCTGCAGCACAACAGGATATGTAAACATAATAAATAATATAACAAAAACTCAGGAAAAAAAAACAGTGTAATAATAATAATAGTCTGTTGTAGTTCAGAGCTTATTTGTTGTTGTGTTTAATAGCCTGGTGGCTGTGGGGAAGTAGCTGTTCCTGAACCTGGACGTTACTGTTTTCAAGTTCCTGGACCTTCTTCCCGCTGACAGTGGTGAGATGAGTGCATGGCCAGGATGGTGTGGGACTTTGATGATGTTGGCTGCCTTTTTGAGGCAGCGACTGCGATAGATCCCTTCATGGTGGGGAGGTCAGAGCCGGTGGTGGACTGGGCAGTATTAATACAATCAATTTTTTTACAGTATTAATACAATGCACAGAGCAAGTATGAATACAATCAAATTTAGCAGTTACATTCTAGATGATTTATTTCACAAGTTCAATTTAATTTATAATTTAATAGACAATGTATATTTACGTTTACAGTTTGACTTTGTTTGGGAATTAGTTTAGTTTAGAGATATAGCGCAGAAACAGGCCCTTCGGCCCACCGAGTCCGCGCCAACCAGCGATCCCCGCACACTAACACTTTCCTACACACACTAGGGACAATTTACAATTTTTACCAAAGCCAATTAATCTACAAACCTGCACATCTTTGGAGTGCGGGAGGAAACCGGAGCGCCCAGAGAAAACCCACGCAGGTCACGGAGAGAACGGACAAGCTCCGTACAGACAGCATCCGTAGTTGGGATCGAACCCAGGTCTCTGGCGCCGTGAGGCAGCAACTCTACCGCAGCGCCACCACCCTGCCGCCCCTAATATGGAACCGGTCACGGAATCTTCAAAGAGAAGTTTTAATTAATTGCACACATAATTAATAATTGAGATGCTGGCTGCCGCGGGTTACAAATTCAGGTTATTTAGATAGCAGTTAATAAATTCTAATGGATAAATAGTGAGGTAGAAAGCTGGTGATACAGAGAATTGTAATTTGCGATGCAGTCCAATAATTAACTAACATCGCTATCTGACTGAGCAAATTTAAAATATAATTAATAAATGTATTTTAGTAATTTGCTATTTTGTTTAAGGTCCTGACCCAAAACGTCACCCATCCTATTTTTCCAGTGATGCTTCGATAATCACTGCAAAATATGAAACATTTATCTGTGGAACTAATTATCGACATTCTAAATAAATTACATTTATAACTTTAGGGCATTTAGTATCATGATTATTATTTATGTTTATAGTCACAACTTCTCTTTTCAACTTCCATGTCTAAAAATGGAACTTGAAAGTATTTCATGAGCACAGCTCATATACACAAGTATTTCATGAGCGTGCATTTTCACATCAACAATTTCGAATAAGATAGTAAAACAGATTGATTGTAAAAGGGAATTTTGTCCTAAAACCAACAAGAAACGTAGAAAAATAAAAAATAGGTGCAGGAGTAGGCCATTCAGCCCTTCGAGCCTGCACCGCCATTCGATATGATCATGGCTGATCATCCAGCAAGGAAACATAAGGAAAAGTTAAAGGTAGACAAAAATGCTGGAGAAACTCAGTGGGTGAGGCAGCATCTATGGAGCGAAGGAATAGGTGACGTTTCCGGTAGAAACCCTTCTTCAGACCTCTTCTCCCCGAAGAAGGGTCTCGACCCGAAACGTCACCTATTCCTTCGCTCCATAGATGCTGCCTCACCCGCTGAGTTTCTCCAGCATTTTTGTCTACCTGTGATTTTTTCCAGCATCTGCAGTTCCTTCTTAAACATAAGGAAAAGTTGTGTTGTTTATTTGGAGTATAGCGTGCAGTTGCCCCATTACCGGAGGGATATGAATGCTTTGGAGAGAATGTAGAAGTGGTTCACCAGAATGTGTGGGTGGGAACTGCAGACGCTGGGTTAGAAGAAGGGTCTCAACCCAAAACGTCACCCACCCCTTATCTCTCCAGAGATGCTGCCTGTCCCGCAGAGTTACTCCAGCATTTTGGGTCTGTCTTTGGTTGGCCAGAATGATGCCCAGGTTAGAGGCTATTAGCTGCATGGAGGGGGTGAAGGAAAGAGTGTTTACGTTGCGGCCCTGTTTCCACCAGTCTTTCCACCACCATGCACAAGAAGCAACAAGACAGACGCCATTGTGTGCAGATGCCAAGACGTGTGTTCAGCTCTGGCTGAACAACTTCTAATCTTGTGTGTGGACTCGACAAGGAGGAGAACCTACAGGGAGAGATTGGATTGTTTTCTCTGGGAGGATAGAGGTTGCAGGCAGACCTGGTAGAAGTATATAAAGAGGCACAGATAGGGTAGACAGTCAGAACCTTTTTCCCAGGATGGAAAGGCAAATACTGGAGGACACAACTTTATAGCGCTGTCCCACAGTACGAGTTCATTCCAAGAGCTCTCCCGAGTTTAAAAAAAATCAAACTCGTGGTAAGCACGGTGAATGAACGTAGCGGGTACGTCAGAGCTCGGGGACGTCTCTGAGTAGCTTGTAACGCTAACGGCAGGTACTCAGGAAGACTCGCTAACAGCAGGTAAGCTCGGGAAGACTCGTGAAGATTTTTCAACCCGAGAGCCCCGAGTACCGTCAAGCGGCCATTACCGTAAATCTCCGAGTTCGAATCAGGGCAAACACGGGAGAACTACTGGAATGAACTTGTACAGTGGGACAGGGCTATTAAGGTGAGAGGGTCAAAGTTTAAAGGAGATGCACAAAGCTAATTTCTTTTTTTACACAGAGGGTGGCGGGTGCCTGGAACAGGTTGCCGGGGTGGTGGTTGAAGCAGATACGTTAGTGGCTCTTTCAGCGTGGTTTAGTTTAGTTTATTGTCACATGGGCTGAGGTTCAGTGAAAAGGTTTTTTTGTGAAAAAGACTTTTGGATCGGCATATGGATATGCAGGGAATGGAGGGATGAGGATAAGGTGGATAAGTGATGGTCTTGCATCATGTTCGGCATAGACATAGTAGCGGTGGCTCAGTGGTAGAGTTGCTGCCTTACAGTGAATGCAGCGCCGGAGACCAGGGTTTGATCCCGACTACCGGTGCTGTACGGAGTTTGTGCGTGGGTTTTCTCCGCGATCTTCGGTTTCCTCCCACACTCCAAAGACGTACAGGGTTGTAGGTTAATTGGCTTGGTGTAAATATAAAAATTGTCCCTCGTGGTTGTAGGATGGTGTTGATATGCGGGGATCACGGTCTGCGCAGACCCAGTGGGCCAAAAGGCCTGTTTCCACGCTGTATCTCTAAAACTAAAACTAAAAAGCTAAAGGGCCTGTCCTTGCGCTGCACTGTTCTATGTCACAGTTTGTAGAAGAGTCTCCACCCAAAACTTCACCCATCCATGTATTCCAGAGATGCTGCCTGACTTGCTGAGTTACTCCAGCACTTTGTGTCACTTTGTGTCAGTGCCTTGTTGCTGCTATGTTGACTGTGTATTGTATGAAGTCACCACTGCAACACAGTGATAGCCCTGTCCCACGGTACAAGTTCATTCCAAGAGCTCTCCCGAGTTTTAAAAAAATCAAACTCGTGGTAAGTACGGAGAATGAACGTAGCGGGTACGTCGGAGCTTGGGGACGTCTCTTAGCGCTAACGCCAGGTACTCGGGAAGACTCGCTAACGGCAGGTAAGCACGGGAAGACTCGTGAAGATTTTTCAACATGATGAAAAATGTCCACGAGAGCCCCGAGTACCGACGAGTGGCCATTACCGTAAATCTCCCAGTTCGAATCAAGCCAAACTCGGGAGAACTCTTGGAATGAACTTGTACCGTGGGACAGGGGTTTAAGGCGTGGCTCTGTCTGTAGCGCTCCATCAATTCATTATGTTCTCCCCGTGACCTGCATGGGTTTTCTCCAAGAACTTCCGTTTCCTCCCACACTCCACAGACGCACAGGTTTGTAGGTTAATTGGCTTGGTATAATTGTTTAAGTTGTCCCTCGTGTAGGATAGTATTAATGTGCGGGGATCGCTGGTCGGCGCGGACTCGGTGGGCCGAAGGGTCTACTTCCGTGCTGTATCTCTAAACTAAACTAAACTAAACTCTGGTCAATGGTAGACACAAAATGTTGGAGAAGGGTCTCGACCCAAAACGTCGCCTATTTCCTTCGCTCCATAGATGCTGCCTCACCCGCTGAGTTTCTCCAGAATTTTTGTCTACCCACAAGATGCTGGAGTAACTCAGCGGGACAGGCAGCATTTCTGGAAACAAGGGATACTCCAGCATTTTGTGTCTACCTTCGATTTAACCCAGCACCTGCAGTTCTTTCCTAATTCCGTTTAACAGTAGATTAACATTTTGAGATCACCTCACACCTGAATTATTTGTTCAACCCAGTAATTTTATCCAAAATTCTTCTTCTAGTGCTGTGAGGATTATACTATATAACTAATATTGAAACAAATGTACACATTTATTTTCACATTTGTCCCTATATTCCTTCACTTTTATTTTAAAAGTGAATTACATTAGTTGCACATTTGTCTCTTTTAATTATATAATATCTAACACATTGTTTTATATTTAAAGAGTGTATAATATTTAACACTTTAAGATTTATATTTAAAGAAGGTCTCTTAAAAAAAAAAGAATTATCATATACTACAATACATTATCACAATTCAGTATTAATGACATGTTTTAATATGATTCTTTAATTAGTGCATGAGAAGTTATTTGATCTAACAGCCAATGAGATAATTTAGCACAAATATAATCAGTCTGAAGAAGGGTCCCGACCCAAAACATCACCAGTCCTTTGTCTCCAGAGATACTTCTTGGCCCGCTGAGCTACTCCAGCACTCTGTGAAACGTCACCTATCCGTGTTCTCCACAGATGCTGCCTGGCCCGCTGAGTTACTCCAGCACTATCTGATTATCACAAATAAAGTCAGCTAGGCTATATTCCCTGCTGAAATGTCAGTGATTCTTTTGACTATTTTGCTCCAGTAATTGAAGATCTCTAGAAGATCTTCAATCGCTATTGAATAAAGGATAGTATAAACCTGATGACGAAATTAATGAAGATCTTCCCGATTCAGGGACAGTTTCTTCCCAGCTGTTATCAGGCAACTGAATCATCCTACCACAACCAGAGCGCAGTCCTGAACTACTATCCACCTCACTGGTGACTCTCGAGCTATCCTTGATCAGACTTTGCTGGCTTTACCCTGCACCAAACGTTATTCCCTTATCCTGCATCTGTACACTGTAAATGGCTCGATTGTAATCACGCATTGTCTTTCCGCTGACTGGCTAGCGCGCAACAAAAGCTTTTCATTGTACCTCTCTACACATGACAATATACTAATCTGTCCTGAAGATCTGTTGATTTTCGAGTCACGTTGAACATCTGCGTTTTGAACGATGATATGTAACGTCGTCTTTTATCTGGCCCTGGAGTCTGAAACAAAGTTCAATAATAAGAAGAATGATAATGATACAATATAATTTCAAATTTATGCCACCATGCTCATCCATCGGATGAAATAAGCTATGTATACCAGATCTTTAACTGAGTAATTCCCATTGTATAATCTAATTCTTGGGAGCCCTTGAGTAAGATGGATATTGAAAATCCAGAGTAGAATTCTATTAGTGTCTGTATTTGATAAATGTGGTTTCATAAAATAGTAACTTCATTTCAAGTATAATGTGGAGGATAAAACAAATCTAATTGTCAGATTTAATACTTCCCATAATATTTAATGTTCATAAATCATAGGAGCCGAAGTAGGCCGTTCGGCCCATCCAGTCTACTCCGCCATTCAATCATGGCTGATCTATCTCTCTCCTCTCAAACTAATTCTCCTCCACATTCCCCCGCACTAATCAAGAACCTGTCAACCTCTGCCTTAAAACTATCCACCACCCTCTGACTAAAGAACTTCCTCCTCAGATTTTTAAGAAAGAACTGCAGATGCTGAAAAAATCGAAAGTAGGACAAAAATGCTGGAGAAACTCAGCGGGTGAGGCAGCATATGAAGGGTCTCAACCCAAAATGTCACCTATTCCTTCTCCCCATAGATGCTGCCTCACCCGCTGAGTTTCTCCAGCATTTTTGGCAACCTCCTCCTCGTCTTTGGAGTGTGGGAGGAAACTGGGGCAAACCAGGAGAAAACCCGCGCAGGTCACGGGGAGAAGGTGCAAACTCCGTGCAGACAAGCACCCGTGGTCAGGATCGAACCCGGGTCTCTGGCGCTGAGAGGTAGCAACTCTACCGCTGTGCCAATGAACCCTTTCAAACCATGTTGAAGGTGGAATGTTTGCAAACCGGTCAAATTTTGCCTTAAAAATACCCAAGGACTTGACTTTCTTTACAATTTGTGTGCCATGAAGGTTGAAGCCATGGTGCAATATTTTTTTTCTGGCTTCAAGTCAAAGTGAATGCTTTTTGATTTTGGATCATCCGTGGACATCTGATCTGTGGTTAAAACCAGCGTTGAGGAGACGTCCCCATTGACCCCCCTTCATGCCTTGGTTACACACGCTTTCTCTTTCTTTTTTTTTTGCCAATTTGAACATTTATTTTTCTTGCGTCGTGAACAATATTGCTAAACGCGCGTCGAGAGAAAAGAACAAAAAGCGCGTCGAAAAGAGAAAAAAAAAAATGCTGTTTAAACAAAAAAAAAATTTGAACGGTAAAAGCTTGAAGCCTTTTGACACGAGACATTGTTGATTTCACTGTTGTAGGGCAAAGTCGCTAGGGGTGCAGATAAGGGTGTTACCATGGTGATGAAGGAGATACCGAGAGAGGAATATGGTGAAGGCCAAACCCTCCTGACTGTGACTGCACAGGTGGGAAGTTTCATGTCACCGTGACGTTGCCATGAGCTCATTCAGTCTTCTAACTGAATGTCTAAGGACAGAGTTACAATTATTTTAAAAAACAGTAAGGTTAAAGACTCGTCTTGAAATATGTTTTAACACTGGCTGTAAATATCCAATTAGTGTTTGCCTAAATGTGCCATTATTGACATCCATCCACATGCTTTGTTGGTTCTTTACTTTAGACTGCAGAGATACAGCATAGAAACAGGCCCTTCGCCCCACCGAGCCCGCGCCGACCAGCGATTACCTCCCCCCCCCAATACACCTGCACTCCCTTACATACACTAGGGGCGATTTACAATTATTTTTTTAATCGAAAATACCGAAGGGACCCGTACGTCTTTGGAGTGTGGGAGGAAACCGGAGCGCCCGGAGAAAACCCATGCAGGTCACAGGGGGAGAACGTGCAAACTCCATGCAGTCAGCACCTCTAGTCAGGATCGAACCCGGGTCTCCGGCACTGTAAGGCAGCAACTCTATCGCTGCGCCCTCACCGTACGATTCCTTGGCGGAATGTTTCAGGGATATGTCCAAGCATAGCCTTCTTAAATGTTCTTTTCGCAAAATTATTTAGAGATAAACATCGCCTTGGTACGCCACCTGGATTAAAACGAACTCTGGGTATCAGTTCATAAATCTTTAGCGATTACAAGGCTAAATCCAGTTGTGCCACAGAAAGTTTAATTTCAGTCGAGTTACTCAAAGTTCAACTCCATTAAAATAACATGCATCATATCACTTTTAACCCCCTAAGAATGCACGACTGTTTTTTATTAAAAAAAAGTAACTCTGCAAACTAAAACATAATCCAATTTTAAGGCCATCCAGCAATTGTTCTGCTTAACCGGGCCACACCAGAATCCTTTATTTATTTTTTCAAATTATGGATTTTTAAATCTTTCTTTTCACATTTACATTCGTGACACTTCATGTTAGTGATATGTCCTGTATGCAAAATGATCTTTGTTCAGATTTGTTGCACATGTTACTAACCTTGCATCTATCTATGTGTTAACCAGTGTGAACTAAATGTGAAACTTTATAATGGATCAAAATATTTTGTGGTACATTAATGTAAAATGATTTTCTTGTTGCTATTTGCAGAGCAACTGTGTTAAATATTTAAGCATATTTAATGTAACACTCTTTCAGTGGGGGGCAAAGATACTAGTATCTTTGGTGGGGGGGTGTGGGGGGTCTGTTTATTTCATTTGAGAAGAGTGTCACTAAATGCTATTTGAATCTGACCTACATGACAATAACTGCAAGTCAGGTGTTGGAAACTTGCATCACTGCAGTGTGGCCTGTGGCATCCTCACTAGGGGTTGAGTATGAGGATGGAGTTACAGCCCCATCTTGTTATTTGCTTCCCATGTGTCAGCATGGGCTGCAGTGCCCACCATCCCAGGTTTAGTTTTGTTTAGAGATACAGCGCGGAAACAGGCCCTTCGGCCCACTGAATCCTCCCCGACCAGCGATCCCCGCACACTAACACGACCCTACTCACACACACACACACACACACACACACTAGGGACAATTTTACATTTTACACCATGCCAATTGGTCGGCAAACCTGCGCGCCTTTGGAGTGTGGGAGGAAACCGAAGATCTCGGAGAAAACTCACGGGGAGAATGTACAAACTCCGTACAGACAGCACCCGTGGTCGGGATTGAACCCGGTTCTCTGGTGCTGTGAGGCAGCAACTCTGCTGCTGCGCCACTGTGACGCCCATAACGTGATCAACATATCTGTAAACATGCAAAACAACCTCCTTCACATTGACTCCATCTACACCTCACGCTGCCTCGACAAGGCCAGCAGCAGAATCAAGGACCAGTCTCACCCCGGCCACTCCCTCTTCTTCCCTCTCCCATTGGGCAAAAGGTACAGAAGTGTGAAAACGCACACCTCCAGATTCAGGGACAGTTTCTTCCCAGCTGTTATCAGGCAATTGAACCATCCTACCACAACCAGAGAGCAGTCCTGACCTCCCATCTACCACATTGGAGACCCTCGGACTATCTTTAATCGGACTTTACTGGACTTTATCTTGCACTAAACGTTATTCCCTTTATCCATTATCTGTACAGTGTGGACGGCTTGATTTTAATCATGTATTGTCTTTCCGCTGACTGCACGCAACAAAATGTTTTTCACTGTACCTCGGTACACGTGGCAATAAACTAAACTAAACTAAAATTTAGCAATCAATCTGGAGTGACATATCAGTCAGGAGCCAGAGATTAGACTGGTCTCTATACTTCACAGATCACCAGCACTAGATGAGGTGGAAGTGTGGGTCAGGACAGGACTGAGACTTTGTTTAGTTTAGAGATACAGCGCAGAAACAGGCCCTTCGGCCCACTGAGTCCGTGCCGACCAGCGATCCCGCATGCTAGCACAGTCGTACACACCAGGGACAATTTACTATTTTTACTGGAGCCAAATCAACCTACAAATCTGCACATCTTTGGAGTGCGGGAGGAAACCAGAGCACCCGGAGAAAGCCCACGCAGGTCACGGGGAGAAACTCCGTGCAGACAGCACCCATGGTCAGGATCGAACCCAGGTCTCTGGTGCTGTGAGCCAGCAACTCTACCGCTGTGCCATCGTGCCGACGCTGAGTCTACCAAGCCAGGCGAGAATGAAATGTTTCTACATTTTGTCAGTTCTACTGTAAAATCTCCTCAGAGTCCGCCAACTTTGAAGTTCTCCTCGCTCCGATCAGAGTTTTGTGAGGCCCTCTCTCGCTGCTCCCCCTCTTTGGTTCCATCCTTACCTGCCGCCTTCTGTCCCGACTCTCCCCTTCAACAGTACTCTTCTACACCTCCCCCTGCAACACGACCCAAAACGTCACCTATCCATGTTCTCCAAAGATGCTGCCTGACCCGCTGAGTTACTCCAGCACTCTGTGAAACGTCACCTATCCATGTTCTCCACAGATGCTGCCTGACCCGCTGAGTTATTCCAGCACTCTGTGTTTTTTATGAATTGCTTGCTGTTGTGGCATCTGACACAAGGAGGATTTTGAGATTGCAAGGGGTCCCGTCTCTCTCTCCAACGCTAAGACTTGGTAATTCCTTGCTCCTTTTTCCTTTACAGAGATGCAGCATGAATCCAGGCCCTTCGGCCCATCAACCAATTACAGACCAACGTCATCCATTTATGCTAATCTTACCCTAATATAATCCAAGTTTATTCTCTCCATATTGACATCAAAGACCCCGATATTCTAGCCACTCACCTACACACTGGGGGCCAATTTACAGCGGGCCTATTAACCTACAAACCCTTTGGGATGTGAGAGGAAACCCATGCGGTCACAGGGAGAACGTGCAACCTCCACACAGACAGCACCCGAGGTCAGGATTGAACCTGGGCCTCTGGTGCTGTGAGGCAGCAACTCTACCAGCTGTGCCACCATGCAGCCCATCACAAAAAGCAAATAAATGCTTTAAAAAAAAATCAAACCATTCATAACCTTCATTCCCATTTATGACTCGATTGAGTCTGAAGAAGGGTCCTGACCCAAAACGTCTCCTGTCCATTCCCTCCCCAGATGCTGCCTGACCCGCTGTGTTCCTCCAGCAGTTTGTGTTTTGTTCAAGATTCCAGCATCTGCAGTTCCTCCTCTCTCCATTAATAGACAATGGTGCAGGAGTAGGCCATTTGGCCCTTTGAGCCAGCACTGCCATTCAATATGATCATGGCTGATCATCCACAATCAGTACCCATTCCTGCCTTCTCCCCATATCCCCTGACTCCGCTATTTTTAAGAGCCCTATCCAACTCTCTCTTGAAAGTATCCAGAGCACCGGCCTCCACCGCCCTCTGAGGGAGAGAATCCACAGATTCACTTCTCTCTGTGTGAAAAAGTGTTTCCTCATCTAAATGCCTTACCTCTTATTCTTGAACTGTGGCTCCAGGTTAAACATATGGAATATAGCTAAATTGATTAAAACTCATTCTGAATCAGACTGGAGCTCTGTACACATGGCAGATTCGCCTTTTTGTTTAAATATATTATCTGCTTTTATCCAAAAAAATTAGATGAATTATAAACTGTGACAATGCGAGCTGGTTTGAGAATTCAAACTGATGACGGAGAAAAACTTCAACAACTTAAGGGCTTGTTCCACGTAGGCGTCATTAGCGCGTCATTAACGCAACGTCATTAACGCATCACAACGCGCGACGCGCGAGTAGTGACGCGCACATGATGTGTGCATGGTATACATTACGCACACATGGTGCGTGGTGACGTAGGTTAGTGACGCGCGGTCTCGCGCGGTGCCCCAGGATTTTTGGATGTACAAAATCTTCGTGCGTCATCTGCGTGACGTGCAAATGACGCCCAAGTGGGACAGACCCTTGAAATTTTTTTTAAAAACCAACACATTTACTAATTCCCCACTAAATCCAGGAGTCTCACACCCATGAGAGTTTGAACCTTCTCCCCGTGACCAAGTGGGTTTCCTCCAGGTGCCCCGGTTTCCTCCCACATCCCAAAGACATGCGAGTCTGTAGGTTAATTGCCTCTAGTGTGTAGGGAATGGGTGAGAAAGTGGGATAACATAGAACTAGTATTTTTGGGCCTGTTTCCACGCTGTATCTCTAAACTAAACTAAACAATTAGGCTCACTTAGAAGAACAAATAAATGATGAGGGCTGTAAATAATGTAGCCTACGAGGGCTCGATCAGCAGCTGTTGGAACACTTAGAGATAAGGGCAGCTTATTTTCCCTTGTCAAAGACAACCAACGCATTTGGTGCAATGAATAACCTCCCTGCATCAGGGAGGATAGATAATTATAAAATAGAGTTGAGTGGTGTTTGTAGATGAGGGGAGAGGTGCGGGGGGACTTGTATCAGGCATTTATTAATTATACGTGCATGTTGTTGGCCAACTCAGAGAACTACATGTGCAGGGAAGGAACTGCAGACGCTGCTTTGAATCGAAGATCGACACAAAATGCTGGAGTAACTCAGCGGGTTACGGCGATCGTTTCGCTGAACACCTCGCTCAGACTAAACCTACCTGATCTCCCGGTTTAACTCCCCCTCCCATTCCCACACTGACCTTTCTGTCCTGGGCCTCCTCCATTGTCAGAGTGAGGCCCAGCGCACATTGGAGGAACAGCACCTCATATTTCGCTTGGGCAGTATACATTACCCCAGCGGTATGAACATTGACTTCTCTAACTTTAAGTAACCCCTGCTTTCTCTCTCTCTCCATCCCCTCCCCCTTCCCAGTTCTCCAACCTGTCAGACAGTCCTCGTTTACATTTTATCTCAGTTTGCTTTGATGTCACCTTCACCCAACTAACAATGATCGATTCTACATGTTCCTTGATCTCCATCCCCTTAGGCTTGTTTTCACACCTTTCACTTCCTTATCTATGTTTCTCCCTCTCCCCAGACATCAGTCTGAAGAACAGTCTCGACTTGAAACGTCACCAACTCCTTCTCTCCAGAGATTCTGCCTGACCCGCTGAGTTACTCCAGCACTCTGTGAAACGTCACCTATTCCTTCACTCCAGAGATGCTGCCTGACCCGCTGAGTTACTCCAGCTTTTTGAGTCTGTCTAGGGTTTTGTTTTAGTTTATGTGACATGGAATCAGACCCTTCGGCCCACTGAGTTCACGCCGTCCAGCGATCACCTGTCACACCAGTTCTATGTTACCCCACTTTCTCATCCACTCCCTGCACACTGGGGGGCAATTTACAGAGGGTCGATTAACCACCAAACCCGCACGTCTTTGGGATGTGGAAGGAAACCGGAGCATCCGGAAAAAACCCACATGGTCACAGGGAGAACATGCAAACTCCACACAGACAGCACCCGAGGTTAGGATCGAACCTAGAACTCTGGCACTGTGAGGCAGCGGCTCTACCCGCTACACCACTGTGCCGCCACTTATAAAATGTCACATATCCATGTTCTCCAGAGGTGCTGCCTGACCCGCGCTGAGTTAGTTTACTTCTCTAATTTCAGGTAGTCCTTGCTTTCTCCCTGCTTGCCCTCCCCCTTCCCAGCTCACCCACAAGCCCACTGTCTCTGCCTCTTCCTTTCTTTTTCCCGCCCCCCCCCCACCCGACTTCAGTCTGAAGAACGGTCTTGACCCAAAACGTCACCTATTCCTTCTCTCCACAGATGCTGCCTCACCCACTGAGTTACTCCAGCATTTTTGTCTACCTTCGATTTTTCCAGCATGTGCAGTTCTTTCTTAAATGCGGAGTTAATCCAGCACATTGTGTTTTTTTCAAAGTCAGTCAATTTTATTAATCACTATTTTATTTGGTCTCGTGTCGATATTGGGATATCTCCTAAACAAAAATAATTGGAAGTGTGTAGAATAACAGCCATACCTTGTCTACTTAGTTCATTGGTTTCTGCTGCATTTTAACTCCGTTTCACAGTCCCCACCACAAGGAAGTTTGGTTCATTAGACATCCGATTTCTGACATCCACCACCCATCCAAGTCTCTGATATCCATCACCCATTCATACCTGAAACTCAGCTGATTTCTCCGCACTATTTCCTAGTAATCATGAATGTATAGCTGATCCATTTTTGCAATGGTGGTTACATATACATCACAGAGTCACTCAGCGTGGAATCAGGCCCTTCGGCCGAACTTGCCCACACCAACCAAGATGCACTATCTGCACTAGTCCCCCCTGACAGCATTTGGCTCATATCCCTCTAAACCTATTTACCTGTCCATGTACCTGTCCAAATGTATTTTAAATGGTGTGATAGTACCTACCTCAACGACCTCCTCTGGCAGCTCGTTCCATACACCCACCACACTTTGTGTATTAAAAAATATTTGCGCCTTAGGTTCATATCAAATCTTTCCTCCCTCATCTTAAACCTATGTCCTCTGGTTCTTGTTTCCACTACTCTGTCTAAAAGACTGCATACACCCTACATATTCCTCTCGTGGTCTTATCCATCACCATAAGATCACCACTCATCCTCCTGCGCCTCAAGGAATAGAGTCCTAGCCTGCCCAACCTCTCCCTGCAGCTCAGGCCCTCGAGATGCTTAAAGGTAGCGGAGTCAGAGGATATGGGGAGAAGGAAAGAACGGGGTCCTGATTGTGGATGATCAGCCATGATCACAGTGAATGGCGGTGCTGCCTCGAAGGGCCGAATGGACCACTCCTGTACCTATTGTCTATTGTCCATTATCTATTGAATCCTGGCAACATCCTTGTAAATCTTCTCTGCACCCTCTACAACTTAACAACATCCTTCATTTAACAAGGTGACCACAACTGTAACAATATTCCCTTGTATAAATGAAGACAGGCAGTATCTCTGGAGAGAAGGAATGGGTGACGTTTCGGGTCTAGGTCCTTCTTCAGACGTCAAATCATATATTTATTTTCATAACAATGTTAAATTTAGCTAGGCAATAAATTGTGTTAAAATATCGTCCTCGTTATCGGTCATCTTCAAAGTCCTAGAGTCGTACAGCACGGAAACAGGCCCTTCGGCCCAACTTGCCCATGCTGACCAAGATGCTCCATCAACGATTGGCCCATATTGCTCTAAACCTTCCTATCCATCATGTTAAGTTTTTATTAAATTTAATATTGTTGACCAAGGTATTTAGTTGGGGGCCACATAGTGAGATGGACAATATACAAGAGACAATAGGTGCAGCACCGCCATTCATCGTGATCATGGCTGATCATCCACAATCAGTACCCCGTTCCTGCCTTCTCCCCATATCCCCCGACTCCGCTATCTTTAAGAGCTCTATCCAACTCTCGCTTGAAAGCATCCAGAGAATTGGCCTCCACTGCCTCTGAGGTAGAGAATTCCACAGATTTACACTCTCTGGGTGAAAAGGTTTTTCCTCATCTCTGTTCTAAATGGCCTACCCCTTATTCTTAAACTGTGTCCCCTGGTTCCGGACTCCCCCAACATCGGGAACATGTTTCCTGCATCTAGCGTGTCCAATCCCTTAATGATCTTATATGTTTCAATAAGAATCCCTCTCATCCTTCTAAACTCCAGTGTATACAAGCCCAGTCGCTCCATTCTTTCAACATATGACAGTCCCACCATCCCGGGAATTAACCTTGTGAATCTACACTGTACTCCCTCAATAGTAAGAATGTCCTTCCTCAAATTAGGGGACCAAAACTGCACACAATACTCCAGGTGTGGTCTCACTAGGGCCCTGTACAAATGAAGAAGGACCTCTTTGCTCCTATATTCGATTCCACTTCTTATAAAGGCCAACATGTCAATAACTTTCTTCACTGCCTGTTGTACCTGCATGCTTACTTTCAGTGACTGATGAACAAGGACACCCAGATCTCGTTGTACTTCCCCTTTTCCTAACTTGACACCATTCAGATAATAATCTGCCTTCCTGTTCAGGCCACCAAAGTGGATAACCTCACATTTATCCACATTAAACTGCATCTGCCATGCATCTGCCCATTCACCCAACTTGTCCAAGTCACCCTGCATCCTCATAGCATCCTCCTCACAGTTCACACTGCCACCCATCTTTGTATCATCTGCAAATTTGCTAATGTTACTTTTAATCCTTCATCTAAATCAATGTATATTGTAAATAGCTGCGGTCCCAGCACCGAGCCTTGCAATGCCCCACTAGTCACTGCTTTCCATTCTGAAAGGAATCTGTTAATCCCTACTCGTTATTTCTGTCTGCCAACCAATTTTCTATTCAGGTCAGTACCCCACCCCTAATACCATGTGCCCTAATTTTGCCCACTAATCTCATATCTGGGATTTTATCAAATGCTTTCTGAAAGTCCAGGTACACTACATCTACTGGCTCTCCCTTGTCCATTTTCTTAGTTACATCCTCAAAAAATTTCAGAAGATTAGTTAAGCATGACCTCCCCTTCGTAAATCCATGCTGACTCGGACCGATCCTGTTACTGCTATCCAAGTGTGCGGCTATTTCATCTTTTATAGTTGACTCCAGCATCTTCCCCACCACCGACGTCTATAATTCCCTATTTTCTCTCTCCTGCCTTTCTTAAAAAGTGGGATAACATTAGCTTCCCTCCAACCCACAGGAACTGACCCTGAGTCTATAGAACATTGGAAAATTATCACCAATGCATCCACGATTTCTAGAGCCACTTCCTTAAGTACCCTGGGATGCAGACCATCAGGCCCTGGGGATTTATCAGCGTTCAGTCCCATCGGTCTACCCAACACCATTTTCTGCCTAATGTGGATGTCCCTCAGTTCCTCCATCACCCCAGATCCTCTGGCCACTAGTCTATCAGGAAGATTGTTTGTGTCCTCCTTAGTGAAGACGGATCCAAAGTACCTGTTCAACTCATCTGCCATTTCCTTGTTCCCCATAATAAATTCACCTTTTTCAGTCTTCAAGGGTCCAACTTTGGTCTTAAATAATGTTTTCCTCTTCACATACCTAAAGAAGCTTTTACTATCCTGCTTTACATTCTTGGCTAGCTTACCTTCGTACCTCATCTTTTCTCCCCGTATTGTCTTTTTAGTTATCTTCTGTTGCTCTTTAAACATGAAAACTGAAAAAGTTTCCCAATCCTCTGGCTTCTCGCTCATCTTTGCTCTGTTGTACTTCTTCTCTTTTATACTGTCCCTGACTTCCCTTGTCAGCCAAGGTCGCCCCTTACTCCCCTTAGAATCTTTATACCTCTTTGTAATGAACTGATCCTGCACCTTCTGTATTATTCCCAGAATAATGTGCTAATCATCATTTCAGAGCTCAGAGTTCAGACGTAGCTCAGACATACAGCTGTAAATTCCATTCATGAGCTGAATTCTGGCAGTTTTATTGCATTGCAGAGTGAATCTGAGTGTAAAGTGCATCATGACAAGTATCTGATGAAGTTAATTTGCCAATATTGCTGACAGGGGTAACAAATGTGTGCCATGAGGAATTAAGTGACAAAATTCACATGGATACAGTTTGGTGATTAGACATAAAGAACATGGATAGGTGACGTTTCACAGAGTGCTGGAGTAACTCAGCGGGTCAGGCAGCATCTGTGGAGAACATGGATAGGTGACGTTTCACAGAGTGCTGGAGTAACTCAGCGGGTCAGGCAGCATCTGTGGAGAACATGGATAGGGGGCGTTTCGCAGAGTGCTGGAGTAACTCAGCGGGTCAGGCAGCATCTGTGGAGAACATGGATAGGTGACGTTTCACAGAGTGCTGGGGTAACTCAGCGGGTCAGGCAGCATCTGTGGAGAACATGGATATGACGTTTTACAGAGTGCTGGAGTAACTCAGCGGGTCAGGCAGCATCTGTGGAGAACATGGATAGGTGACGTTACACAGAGCGCTGGAGTAACTCAGCGGGTCAGGCAGCATCTCTGAGAACATGGATTATTTTGAGCTTTCTTCAGACTCATCATCAAGGGGCTTGACTCAAAACATCATCTATTCCTTTTCTCCAGAGCTGCTGCCTGACCTGAGTTACTCCAGCATTTTGTGTCTGTCTTCAGTGTAAACCAGCATGTGCAGTTCCTTTCTATCACTTACTAGGCTTTGTCCCACCCCCACCTCTCTTATAAGAGTCATAGAGTGATACAGCGTGGAAACAGGCCCTTCAGCCCGACTTACCCACACCGGCCAACATGTCCCAGTTACACTAGTCCCACCTGCCATTTGGTCCATATCCCTCCCAACCTGTCCTATCCATGTACCTGTCTAACTGTTTCTTAAACGTTGGGATGGTCCCACCCTCAACTGCCTCCTCTGGCAGCTTGTTCCATAAACCCACCACCCTCTGTGTGAAAAAGTTACCCTTCAGATTCTTTTCCACTTCACCTTGAACCTTTGTCCTCTGGTCCTCGATTCCCCCACTCTGGGCAAGAGACTCTGTGCAGCTACCCGATCTATTCATCTCATGACCAGAATGATTAAACAAAACAATGAATCAGGAGTTTTAATCAGTAACATTTTATGTTGAGCTAAACACAAAGCGCTGGAGGAACTCAACGGGTCAGGCAGCATCTGGGGAGGGAATGGACCGGTGACTTTCTAGGTCAACTGGTTCGTGTTCCAACAACTCAGTGAGATTATTCACAGGTTGCTGTGACGTTTACCTAATGATATGTGGAATTCCTTGCCACAGAAGGCTGTGGAGGCCAAGTCAATGAACATTGGGTCCAAGTAAATGGACATTTGTACTGAGGGGCAATAGACAACAGACAATAGACAATAGGTGCAGTCGTAGGCCATTCTGCCCTTCGAACTAGCACCGCCATTCAATGTGATCATGGCTGATCATCCACAATCAGTACCCCGTTCCTGCCTTCTCCCCATATCCCCTGACTCCACTATCTTTAAGAGCTCTATCTAGCTCTCTCTTGAAAGCATCCAGAGAACCCGCCTCCACCGTCCTCTGAGGCAGAGAATTCCACAGACTCACCACTCTCTGTGAGAAAAAGTTTCCTCGTCTCCCTTCTAAATGGCTTATCCCTTATTCTTAAACTGTGGCCACTGGTTCTGGACTCCCCCAACATCGGGAACATGTTTCCTGCCTCTAGCGCGTCCAAACCCTTAATAATCTTATATGTTTCAATGAGATACCCTCTCATCCTTCTAAACTCCAGAGTGTGCAAGCCCAACCGCTCCATTCTCTCAGCATATGACAGTCCCGCCATCCTGGGAATTAACCTTGTGAACCTATGCTGCAACCTTGAGCAGTCCACCTCATTGGAGACCCTCAGACTATCCTTGATCAGGCTTTAATGAACTATGTCTTGCACTAAATGTTATTCATGTTGTCCACTATATCCTGTATCTATACACTGTGGACGGCTCGATTGTAACCATGTATAGTCTTTCTGCTGGTAGACAAAAAAATGCTGGAGGAACTCAGCGGGTGAGGCAGCATTTATGGAGAGAAGGAATAGGCGACGTTTCGGGTCGAGACCCTTCTAGTCTTACCGCTGACTGGTTATCACGCAACAGAAAGTTTTTCACTGTACCTTGGTACTCGTGACAATAAACCAAAGACTGTGACATGTCCCATCTACACTAGTCCCACCAGCCTGCAGAAACATGTCCAATCCATGTACCTGTCCAAATGTTTCTTGAACATTGCGATAGTACCTGCCTTAACTACCTCCTCCGGCAGCTCGTTCCACGCACCCACCACCCTTTTTGTATACAAAAAGTTGCCCCTCATGTTCCTATTAAATCTTTCCCTCCTCACCTTAAAACCGATGAACTCTGGTTCTCGGTTCCCCTACTTTGGGCAAGAGACTCTATCTATTCCCCTCATGATCTTAGACTCCTGTATAAGATCACACCCTCATCCTCCTGTGCTTTAAGGAATAAAGTCGTAGCCTGCCCAAACTCTCCCAGTAGCTCAGGCCCTCAAGCCCTGACAGAGGAAGCTGTAGACACAGTTACAATTACAACTTCTAAAACACATTTGGACAGATATTTGGATGGGAAGGGTTTAGAGAGCTCTAGGCCAAATGTGAACAATGGGACTAGCTCAGTATGGCAACGTGGCTGGCATGGACAAGGTGGGCCGAAGGGCCTGTTTCCATGCTGTACAACTCTATGACTAGTGGATGCTTCTTACTATCCATGCCAATTCCGATAATGTTTCTTGCTTGTTCCAGAGAAATCTCTTTACTCAGAGGGTGGTGAATCAGTGGAATTCTTTGCCACAGACGGCTGTGGAGACTAAGTTAGTGGATAATTTTAAGACAGAGATAGGTAGATTTCTGATTAGTGCAGGTGTCAGAGGTTGTGGGGAGAAGGCAGGAGAATGGGGTTAGAAGGGAGAGATAGATCAGTCATGATTGAATGACGGAGCAGACTAGATGGGCCGAACGGCCTAATCCTGCTCCTATCACTTATGACCTTGTGACCTTAAGGATGAGAGGGGATCTTATTGAACCATATAAGATTATTAAGGGTTTGGACACGCTAGAGGCAGGAAACATGTTCCCGATGTTGGGGGAGTCCAGAACCGGGGGCCACAGTTTAAGAATAAGGGGTAAACCATTCAGAACGGAGACGAGGAAACACTTTTTCACACAGAGAGTTGGGAGTCTGTGGAATTCTCTGCCTCAGAGGGCGGTGGAGGCCGGTTCTCTGGAAACTTTCAAGAGAGAGCTAGATCGGGCTCTTAAAGCTAGTGGAGTCAGGGGATATGGGGAGAAGGCAGGAATGGGGTAAAGATTGGGGATGATCAGCCATGTATGGCGGCGGTGGCTCGAAGGGCCGAATGGCCTACCCCTGCACCTATTGTCTGTTGTCTATTGACTGAATGGATTCCACAATATTCCCCCTGCTGTTGTGGCCCAGATTACCTGTGGTTCACTGAGACTTTGTTGATTCTCGGATTGCGTAAAATGGATAATATAAGATTAGACAACCCTTTACAAAATTGGAAACTATATAAAAACGTCAGTTAATCCCAATTCCTTTTAGATTATCACCCAAAATCAAAATCCCCCCAGTCGCGTGCTGGTTAGTATTCTGATCATTAACTCTTCTTATGTTACCCTTTTAAGTAAATGTTTTAGGTTTTTTTTTACAGCCATCGTTAACATGTTCTCAAGAAAGACACCAAATGCTGGAGTAACTCAATGGGTCAGGCAGCATCTCTGGTGTAGCTCCACCATCTTGTCTTTCATTGGTGTAAATTAGCATCTGCAGTTCCATGTTATTATAAATTAAAATTATCTTCATATTTAACCTGCTGTATCTAAATCTATGATTGAGAATGCAGTGAAATATCCCAAGATATGCAAATATAATTTAAAACATAACACAGGTTCAACATGCAAAGAAGGGTCTGAAGAAGGGTTCCCACCCGAAACATCAGCTGTTCCTTTTCTCCACAGATGCTGCCTGACCCGCTGAGTTACTCCAGCACCCTGTGAAACGTCACCTATCCATGTTCTTCACAGATGCTGCCTGACCCGCTGAGTTACTCCAGCACTCTGTGACGTCACCTATCCATGTTCTCCACAGATGCACTTTGTGTTCCGGCACTCTGTGAAACGTCACCTATCCATGTTCTCCACAGATGCTGCCTGACCCGCTGAGTTACTCCAGCACTTTGTGTCTGTTCTTGGTATTAACCAGTACCTGCAGTTCCTTATTAAACGTGTTTAACATGACTTATTTGCCTATTTAACCAGAAGTGTTTAATTCTCATAGAGACCAGCAATGGAACAACAAAATATTTGCTGAGAAAGACATAAAAAGCTGGAGTAACTCAGCGGGGCAGGCAGCATCTGTGGAGAACATGGATAGATGACGTTTTGCGTTGGGACCCTTCTTCAGACTGATTGTGGGTGAGGGACAATGAAAGGTTGAAGAGAGGAGGGGCAGGAAAAGTGGGGCAGATAATAGGTGGACAGATGGGAGGGGGAGGTTCAATCAGTGGGAGGAGCTATGGTTGCAAATGACCAACATATTTTGATGCAGAAACACACACATTACTGTACATAATCCGTAATGCAATAAATTAATAACCATAATACATGACCATACGGGTGCAAAACAGAAGTCCCTAGTGCATCCAAGATCACAGTTGCTGAGGTTAGTGGTGTGCCGAGTTCAAGAGCCTGGTGGTTGTTGGGAAGAAGCTGTTCTTGAACCTGGTATTCAGGCTCCTGTATCTTCTTCCTCGATGGTAGCAGTGAGATGAGAGCGTGGCCAGGGTTGTGTGGGTCTCTGATGATGCTGGCTGCCTTTTTGAGGCAGCGCCTCCTGTAGATGCCTGTGATGGTGGGGAGGTGAGTACCCGTGATGGGTCCAGCCACTCTCTATTATCTCCTTTGTTCCTGGGCATTCGAGTTGCCGAACCAAACCGTGTTGCAACCAGCCAGTGTGCTCTCTATTGTGCATCTGTAGAAGGTTAATCGCGCATTTATTAACAAATCTCCTCAATCTTCTCAGGAAGTTGATGCTTGTATTCATCAATTCATAAGTTCATAAGTGATAGGAGCAGAATTAGGCCATTTGGCCCATCAAGTCTACTCCGCCATTCAATCTATCTTTCCCTCTCAACCCCATTCTCCCTGCCTTCTCCCCATGACCCCCGACACACATACTAATCAACAATCTATCTGTCTCTGCCTTAAAAATATCCATTGACTTGGCCTCCACAGCCTTCTGTGGCAAAGAATTCCACAGATTCGCCACCCTGTGTTATATTGAGCGAAACAGTTGAAAAAAGTTGGTCCCAAAATATAAAGTTGATAGGCAATAGACAATCGGTGCAGGAGGAGGCCATTTGGCCCTTCGAGCCAGCACCGCCATTCAATGTGATCATGGCTGATCATCCCCAATCAGTACCCCGTTCCTGCCTTCTCCCCATACCCCCTGACTCCGCTATCTTTAAGAGCCCTATCTAGCTCTCTCTTGAAAGTATCCAGAGAACCAGCCTCCACCGCCCTCTGAGGCAGAAAATTCCGCAGACTCACAACCTTCTGTGTGAAAAAGTGTTTCCTTATGAACCATGCCGATCTCTATAAAGTGAAACAATGTGCCTTTAGTTTAGGTTCAGAGATACTTTTAGAGATACTAGTGCCTCGGATGGAACTGCAGATGCTAGTTATGCATTGAAGATAGACACAAAATACTGGCTTTACCTTGCACTAAACGTTATTCCCTTATCATGAATCTATACACTGTAAATGGACAATGGATCGATTGTAATCATGTGTTATCTTTCTGCTGACTGATTAGCACGCAACAAAAGCTTTTCATTGTACCTCGGTACACGTGACAATAAACTGAACTGAATTGAGTAACTCAGCGGGACAGGCAGCATCTCTGGAGAGAAGGAATGGGGGACATTTCAGTCGAGACCTTCTTCAGAAGTTACTGACTTACTCCAGCATTTTGTGTCTATCTTCACTGCCCTAATTACCAGCATAATTATAATCTGAAGTTTTAACCACGGCTAATTTGAGCTGTGAATATTTAGCATCTGCCATTGCCTGTCATGGCCACTTTTAGACTTTTCACTATTCCTCTTGGGAATACATATTCTTCCTGTTATTATTTTCAATAGCTTCAACATAATGAGCCGAGTTAGTAATTCCATGATTAAAAACACTCGATCTATTTACATCAAGCTGGCAATATTTTAATTTGGAATTAAAATATTCCAATTAAATGTACAATGGCTATAAATATGCATACTTTGGAGTAGTTGTACTAAAGGTTAACTGAGCTCTAACTGGGAATATTGTTCGTAATTCTAAGATTTAGCCAACGTCTTCTCATTCCATTATACAATAACCCAGATAGATCTTGTTAGACTGATTTCAACAAAGTTTAAAATGTAGTCAATACCTAAAATTTATTTATTTAAGAAGGAACTGCAGATGCTGGAAAATCGAAGGTAGACAAAAATGCTGGAGAAACTCAGCATGTGAGGCAGCATCTATGGAGCGAAGGAAATAGGCGACGTTTTGGGCCGAAACCCTTCTTCAGACTTCAGTCGTTGTCTATTTCCTTCACTCCATAGATGCTGCCTCACCCGCTGAGTTTCTCCAGCATTTTTATCTACCTTCGATTTTCCAGCATCTGCAGGTCCTTCTTAAATAAATACCTTTAGTTAGTTAGTTAGTTTAGTTTATTGTCACGTGTACCGAGGTACAGTGAAAAGCTTTTGTTGCGTGCTAACCAGTCAACGGAAAGACAATACATGATTACAATCGAGCCATTTACAGCGTATAGATAGATGCATGATAAGGGAATAACGTTTAGTGCAAGGTAAAGCCAGCAAAGTCCGATCAAGGATAGTATGAGGGTCACCAATGAGGTAGATAGTAGTTCTGGACTGCTCTCTGGTTGTGGTAGAATGATTCAGTTACCTGATAACAGCTGGGAAGAAACTGTCCCTGAATCTGGAGGTGTGCGTTTTCACACTTCTGTGTCTTTTGCCTGATGGGAGAGGGGAGAGGAGGGAGTGGCCGGGGAGCGACTGGTCCTTGATTGAGCTGCTGGCCTTGCTGAGGCAGCGTGAGGTGTAAATGGAGTCAATGGAAGGGAGGTTGGTTTGCGTGATGGTCTGGGCTGCGTCCACAATTCACTACAATTTCCTGCGGGTCTTGGATGGAGCTGTTCCCAAACCAAGCAGTGATGCATCCTGATAAAATGCTTTCTATGGTGCATCTGTAGAAGTTGGAGAGAGTTGTAGGGGACATGGCGAACTTCCTCAGCCTTCTAAGGAAGTAGAAACGTTGGTGTGCTTTCTTGGTCATTGCTTCAATGTGGGTGGTCCAGCAGAAGTTGTAGAATGATCTGCGTGTAAATACGTCTCTGGTTTTATTGAAAATAGTATTATTTTACAAGTGCAGTGAAAAACCATTAATTTTGTAAAGAGTGGAAGTGAAATAAATCATTAAAGATATACATGCTTCTTTCTAGATTATTATCTGAATGGTGTAAAGTTGAGAAAAGGGGAAGTACAACGGGATCTGTTATTCAGTCACTGAAAGTAAGCATGCAGTTAACAGCAGGCAGTGAAAAAAGCGAATGGCATGTTGGGCTTCATAACAAGAGGAGTTGAGTATAGGAGCAAAGAAGTCCTTCTGCAGTTTCCAGGGCCCTAGTGAGACCACACCTGGAGTATTGTGTGCAGTTTTGGTCCCCTAATTTGAGGAAGAACATTCTTGCTATTGAACGAGTGCAGCGTAGGTTCACGAGGTTAATTCCCGGTAATGGCAGGACTGCCATATGCTGAGAGAATGGAGCGGTTGGGCTTGTGTACTCTGAAGTTTAGAAGGATGAGAGGAGATCTTATTGAAACATATAAGATTATTAAGGGTTTGGGCACGCTAAAGGCAGGAAACATGTTCCCGATGTTGGGGGAGTCCAGAACCAGGGGCCACACTTTAAGAATGGGGAGAAGGCAGGCGCAGGTTATTGATTGGGGCCGATCAGCCATGATCACAATGAATTGTGGTGCTGTCTTGAAGGGCCGAATGGCCTCCTCCTGCACCTATTTTCTATGTTTCTAATAAGGGGTAGGACATTTAGAACGGAGATGAGGAAAAACGTTTTCTCACAGAGGGTTGTGAATCTGTGGAATTCTCTGCCTCAGAAAGCAGTGGAGGCCAATTCTCTGGATTCTTTCAAGAGAGAGGTAGAGAGAGCTCTGAAAGATAGTAGGGTCAGGGTATATGGGGAGAAGGCAGGAATGCGATATTGATTATGGATGATCAGCCATGATCACATTGAATGGCGGTGCTGGCTCGAAGGGCCGAATGGCCTACACCTGCACCTATTGTCTATTGTCTATTGTTTAAACATTGTTTACTTTAAAAGAGTGCGTGCATTGCCACGTGTAAATTGCTGGGGACAAGGATGAATGATGGCGGTGGCCTTGGGATAAATGCACTTGATGGAGATTAACGAGTTTTTGAACTTCAGAAAATTATGAAGCTTAGTTCAATAAAAATGAAAAAATGAACCAGAATTGTTTCAGCTGAGCAGTAAGCATGTAACGCTAAACTTAGACGCACATCCAGGATCAAGCCGCAAGGAACTGCAGGTGTTGGAATCTTGAGCAATAGACAAAGTGCTGGAGGAACTCGGCCGGTCTGGTAGCATCTGTGGAGAACATGGATAGGTAATTTTTCACAGAGTGCTGGAGTAACTCAGCGGATCAGGCAGCATCTGTGGAGAACATGGATAGGTGACGTTTCACAGGGTGCTGGAGTAACAGCGCTATATGGGTCAGGCAGCATCTGTGGAGAACATGAATAGGTGACGTTTCACAGGGTGCTGGAGTAACTCAGTGGGTCAGGCAGCATCTATATGAATGTCACAAACTCAAAACAGTAGAATGGGGTAAATAGATAATTATTGGTAACATTATTAATTTTTCATTGATCTGTTTGTTTAGTTTAGTTTAGTTTAGAGATACAGCGTGGAAACAGGCCCTTCGACCCACCGAATCTGTGCTGACCAGCGATCCCCGCACACTAACCCTATCCAACACACACAAGGGACAATTTTACATTTTACACCAAGCCAGTTAACCTACAAACCTGAACGTCTTTTGAGAGTGGACGCAAACCGAAGATCTCAGAGAAAACTCACACATGTCAGCGGGGGGAGAATGGAGCGTACAAAGTCTGTCGCAGACAGCCATTTTTCCGCAGTCGGGATCGAACGAGCTGTCACCCATTCTCTGGGCGGCGCTGTCTGGTCAGCAGCAACTCTGCAGTCTGTCTGCGTTTTATTATTTTCCGCCGTGTTTAATGTAGTTTTTGTTATTTCTTGTTGGGGGGGTGTATTGCAGGGGGGGGGGGGGGGGAAATAAATACCTCCCTGCACTGTCTGAAAACCTTTCTCGTCGGGTTTCCTGTTGGGGCCGCAACGAGGAGCGGCCTCCAACAAACAGCTGGGGACTCTGGTGCAACGACTCACCGTCGCCGTCCCTCTTTTAACCGGTGGAGGAGATAGACTGCAAAATGCTGCTGAGTAGAGTCGGAGGCTCCACGGCAGGGGACAGGCACAGCCCGCGGCTCTCTTGAGAGCTTTTCAGGGCTTCGCAACGGCGACGTTCACGTCAAGGTTTGGGGTTTCAAGAGCTCAGTTTAGCGGGGCCTAACACATGCACCAATTCATTGAAGCTAGCGCAAAAATGCTGGAGAAACTCAGCGGGTGAGGCAGCACTATGGAGTGAAGCGAATAGGTGACGTTTCGGGTCGAGATGAGGGCTTCAGCCAGCCAGGGGCTATTTCTTTGACTCTGCTCGGGGGGGGAGAGTGTGATAAGTTTTTAGGCCAGCATCACAGCAGTTCTTTCTGTAAAATGTTGTGTCTTGGGTTTATGTGTTTGTAATGTATGGCTGCAGAAACGGCATTTCGTTTGGACCTCAAGGGGTCCAAATGACAATTAAATGTATCTTGTATCTTGTATCTTGTATCTCCAGAGATGCTGCTCGTCCCACTGAGTTACTCCAGCATTTTGTGTCTATCTCCGGTGTAAACCAGCATCTGCAGTTCCTCCCCACACATACCTCTGGAAACCAACTGCAGTAACAGCTAAAATATTATACTTATTATTCTTCAAGCCTTCGTTCTCCTTCCATCCCTCCCCTTCCCAATTCTCCAACCAGTTTGACTGTCCTCTATTGCATCTTATCTCTGTTTGCTTTGTTGTTACCTTCTCCTAGCAAACAATCATCTCTTCTATATTTTCCTTGATCCCCATCCCCTTTGCCTCATTTTCACATCTTGCATTTCCTTATCTTACCTTATCGTACCTTGCAACCGCACAAAATGCTACACTTGTCGCTTTGCCTCCCCCAACCTCATCCATTGCATCCGCTGCTTTAGGTGTCAGCTGCTCTACATCGGTGAGACCAAGCGCAGGCTTGGCGATCGCTTCGCCCAACACCTCCGCTCGGTTCGCAATAACCAACCTGATCTCCCGGTGGCCCAGCACTTCAACTCCCCCTCCCATTCCGAATCCGACCTTTCTGTCCTGGGCCTCCTCCATGGCCAGAGTGAGGCCCACTGCAAATTGGAGGAGCAACACCTCATATTTTGCTTGGGTAGTTTACACCCCAGCGGTATGAACATTGACTTCTCCAATTTCAGGTAGTCCCTGCTTTGTCCCTCCTTTCCCTCCCCTTCCCAGCTCTCCCACAGCCCACTGCCTCCGCCTCACCCTTGCTTCCCGCCCCCACCCCCCACTCCCCATCTCCACATCAGTCTGAAGAAGGGTCTCATCACGAAACGTCACCCATTCCTTCTCTCCAGAGATGCTGCCGGTCCCGCTGAGTTACTCCAGCATGTTGTGTCTATCTTTGTGTGTAAACCAGCGTCTGCAGTTCCTTCCTACAAAATATGAGACATGTCTGTTGGAGCCGTCCAACCCATTGCCTTCAGTCATAACGTTACAACTAATCCCCACACAACCCATCGCCCACTTCCCTTTATTAATCTTATTTCCCTTTCCAAATCTCACCGCTCATCAGACGAAGGTTCCGCCCTTAATCCCAGTTGCCTGGGGATTGGATTTCACAACGCAGCTTTTTATTTCCAGCATTAGGCATCCGAAAAATTGATTATATTTCCCATCCCGAGAATAGAACATGATTGCAACCACTTCCAGGTCACCTGGTGTCAGGACAGAAACATGTCGAGTCACATCCTGGCGTTGGTCACTCACACCCCATGGCACACCTTGATCAGCACCCACAGGGTTCCCTGGCCTTTCCTACGAGGCGTTACCTTCGGGCACCTCCAGGTAAGGCATCTTGTTTATCATAAGGTCATAAAGTCATAAGGGATAGGGAGCGGAATGAGGCCATTCGGCCCCATCAAGTCTACTCCGCCATTCAATCATGGCTGATCTACCTCTCCCTCCTAACCCCAGTCCCCAGCCCGGGGGGAGGTGGGGGGGGGGGGGTATATGGCCTCAAAATAAAAGGAAGTGCCCTCAGAAAGGAGATGAGGAGGAATTTACTTTGGCAGAGGGCGGTGAACATGTGGAATTCATTGCCACAGACGGCTGTGGAGGCAATAGACAATAGGTGCAGGAGTAGGCCATTTGGCCCTTCGAGCCAGCACTGCCATTCAATGTGATCATGGCTGATCATCCATGGCCAAGTCCATGGATATTTTTAAGGCGGTGATTTACAGATTCTTGATTAGGGTGGGTGTCAGGGGGTATGGGGAGAGGGGGGCGGGGAGAATGAGGTTAGAAAGGGGAGATATTTTTTAAGAAGGAACTGCAGATGCTGGACAAATCGAAGGTGGACAAAAATGCTGGAGAAACTCAGTGGGTGAGGCAGCATCTATGGAGTGAAGGAATAGGTGACGTTTCGGGTCTCTCGACCCGAAACGTCACCTATTCCTTCGCTCCATAGATGCAGCCTCACCCACTGAGTTTCTCCAGAAGGGAGAGATAGATCAGCTATGATTGAATGGCGGAGGAGACCTGATGGGCCGAATGGCCTAATTCTGCTCCTAAAACCTATGAACTTATACCCAGGTTCAGATTTCGTTGCCCTTTCCCTTTCCTCCTTTATTAAAAGAGTTTCCCTTAAATAAAGTTTGTTTTAACGTAAGATGTGAGAGATTTAGTTAGAATTTACCTGGAGCAATAGCTCAGGTCAGAAGCATATTCACCGTCACTGAGTTGGATGATCAGCCATGATCATATTGAATGGCGGTGCTGGCTCGAAGGGCCGAATGGCCTACTCCTGCACCTATTTTCTATGTTTCTATGCCATGTTTAGGGTGAAGAACATTAAGTGCAATGCCTTTGCACAATATAGTATTTCAAAGCAACAAGAATAATCACCAGAGAGCAGCAAAGGTGTTAAAAGATATTTTTATATGATGAGCTAAAAGAATAAAGATGACAATTTAAAAATAACGGGTGCAGAAAAAGTACAAAAAGATTAGACTATAGCCCGCGAGGTGTGAACCTGATAAGTGATTAATATTATGTTTGTTTAATTCACTTCCGTTAGCTTTGTATCGCAGCCTCTCAGCAGGTGACAAGCTGGTTTGCTGAAAACAAAGTCTATTGCTCGCAGTTCTGCGCTATTTCTGAATTATTTATTCCATTGCTTCCAGTTTATGGTGTTTCATTGCGTCCTGCAATATAACAAACAGGGCGGGCACGGTGGCGCAGCGGTAGAGTTGCTGCCTCACAGTGCCAGAGACCCGGGCTTGATCCTGACTACGGGTGCTGTCTGCATGCAGTTTGCTTCATGGGTTCCCTCCGGGTGCTCCGGTTTCCTCCCACACTCCAAAGACGTGTAGGTTTGTAGGTTAATTGGCTTCGGTTAAAAACAAAAAACATTGTAAATTTCTGCAGTTGTACAGGGCCCTAGTGAGACCACGCCTGGTGTACTTTGTGCAGTTTTGGTCCCCTAATTTGAGGAAGGACATTCTATGTTTCTAGTGAGGGTGTGCAGCGTAGGTTTACAAGGTTAATTCCTGGGATGGCGGGACTGTCATATGCTGAGAGAATGGAGAGACTGGGCTTGTATACTCTGGAATTTAGAAGGATGAGAGGGAATCTTATTGACATCAGTCTGAAGAAGGGTTTCGGCCCGAAACGTTGCCTATTTCCTTCGCTCCATAAATGCTGCTGCACCCGCTGAGTTTCTCCAGCATCTTTGTCTACCTAAGATTATTAAGGGTTTGGACACGCTAGAGGCAGGAAACATGTTCCCGATGTTGGGGGAGTCCAGAACTAGGGGCCACAGTTTAAGAATAAGGGGTAAGCCATTTAGAACGGAGATGAGGAAACACTTTGTCACACAGAGAGTTGTGAGTCTGTGGCATTCTCTGCCTCAGAGGGCGGTGGAGCGGTGGAGGCCGGTTCTCTGGATACTTTCAAGAGAGAGCTAGATAGGGCTCTTAAAGATAGCGGAGTCAGGGGATATGGGGAGGAGGCAGGAACGGGGGGTACTGATTGTGGATGATCAGCCATGAATGGTGGTGCTGGCTCGAAGGGGCAAATGGCCTGCTCCTGCCCTATTGTCTATTGTCTATAAATTGTCCCTAGTGTGTGTAGGATAGTGTTAGTGTGCGGGGATCGCTGGTCGGTGCGGACTCGGTGGTCGAAGGGCCGGTTTCCACGCTGTACCTCTAAACTAAACTAAATTAACCCTTGAGATTTTTGTAGAGTTTAAATTATCAGACAGACTCCAGACTGTCTGCCCCAACATCCACTATAGGTAACCATTCTCTCCGTCAGTGCTGTCATGAACAATGGACTAGTTTATCACACTCTGCTTAAGTTACAGCTGTATATTTTGCTTATTCATCACAGCATATCTCAGGATTCATCATTGGGAGGGGGCAGGGGGGAATATTTAGTAGGAGCCTGCGGGGGTAACCTTTTTCGCACAAAGGGTGGCGGTTGTATGGAGCGCGCTGCTGGAGGAGGTAGTTGAGGCTGGGACTATCCCAACATTTAAGAAGCATTTAGAAAGGGGTGTTGGTTGGACAGTTTTCGAGGCATATGGGCCAAACTCGGGCAGGGTGGGTTCGTTCATAGATTCATAAGTGGTAGGTGCAGAATTAGGCCATTCGGCCCATCAAGTCTGCTCCGCCATTCAATCATGGCTGATCTATCTCTCCCTCCTAACGCTATTCTCCTGCCTTCTCTCCATAACCCCAGACACCCCTGAAACTAAAACAAACTTGGCATTTAGTCTACTTAATCTGACTAGCGTAGACGGGCCATGTTGGTCAGCATGGGCAAGTTGGGCCGAAGAGTCTGTTTCCATGTTGTATGACTCTGTGATATGGATGTAGCTCATAAAACCAGCATGTATTAGCTTTGAGGAGGTTGCCTTCTTCAGCCTCTCTGGACATCTCCTCCACGGATGCTGCCTGACCCACTGAGTTACTCTAGCACTTTGCGTTCTACGCAAGTTCCCAGTATCTGCAGTTCCTTATGCTTGCTGAGCTCTGCGTATCAATGTTTTGTACTAAATCACTTTGATTAGTTCAGTTTGCTAAACTGAAGAGATACAGCGTGGAAACAGGCCCTTCGGCCCACCGAGTCTGTGCCGACCAGCGATCCCCGTGCACTAACACAAGCCTACACACACTAGGGAAATGTTATACTTATACCATGTATACAAACCCAAGCCAATTGACCTTAAAAATGTAACGTCTTTGGAGGAAATCAAAGATCTAGGAGAATACTAGGTGGTCACGGGGAGAACATGCAAACTCCGTATAAACAGCACCCGTAGTCAGGATTGAACCCGGATTAGCGAGGGCTAATTGTATAATTCCCGCTCCCCGTCCCCACCTCTCACAGTTCAGTTTATTGTCACGTGTGCCGGGGTACAATGAAAAGCTTTTGTTGCGTGCTAACCAGTCAGCAGAAAGACAACCTGATGAAGGGTTTCGGCCCGAAACATTACCTATTTCCTTCGCTCCATAGATGCTGCTGCACCCGCTGAGTTTCTCCAGCATTTTTGTGTACCAGCAGAAAGACAATGCCTGATTACAATTCTGAGGAAGGATGTCGACCCGAAACGTCACCCATTCCTTCTCTCCAGAGATGTCATCTGTCCCGCTGAGTTACTCCAGTTTTTAGTGTCTATCTTCGGTTTAAAACAGCATCTGCAGTTCCTCCCCACACAGGATTACAATCGAGCCATTTACAGTGTACAGATACATGATAAGGGAATGACGTTTAGTGCAAGGTAAAGCCAGCAAAGTCTGATCAAGGATAGTCTGAGGGTCACCAAGCAGGTAGATAGTAGTTCAGCACTGCTCTCTGGCTGTGGTGGGATGGTTCAGTTTCTAACTGCGGCTTTGCTTTCTATTTTTAGCTGGTGAATGAACAGCAGGAGAGCCGACCTCTCCTGAGCCCTTCCATAGATGACTTCCTGCTGGAAACAAAAACAGACAGCAAGTCGCATACAGCAACATCAAACACAGCAGGTAATAGTGAACCAGGAAGAGCTCCCGGCATTACCACATCTCCACTAGAATCATTACAATCATATCTTCATTATTACATTATCATTAGCAATATATTAAACTATCATTATATTAAATTATAATTATCTTTTATGTGATAAATTATAACACCAAAAATAATAATAATAACAAAAATAATCATAGTAATAATAATATTAATAATATTTATAATAACAACAATAATCATAATAGTAATAATATTGATAATAATTAATTATAGTAATAATATTATTGATAATAATCATAATATTGATGATAACGATAGTAATAATAATGATAGTATTAATAATAGTAATCATAATATTATTATAAATAATAATAATCCTCATCGTAATAATATTAATAATAATAATAATAATAATAAACAATAATAATAATAAATAATAATTATTATTATATTAATAGTAATAACAATAATATTATTACTACTAATAATAATAACCAATAACCATAGTAATTATATTAATAATATTGATAATATTATTATTGTTATTATTATTATTGTTTGTGTTTATTATTATTATTATTAATATTGTTGTAATAATAATATTAATAAATAATATATTTATATTCATAATGATACAAATTGTGTTGTATTTCAGATCAATATACAACAAATAACATGATCACAATTTGCTGGAGTAACAGGCAGCGTCTCATGAGAGAAGGAATGGGTGACGTTTCGAGTCGAGACTCTTTCTCAGTCTGAAGAAGGGTCTCGACTGAAATGTCACCCGTTCCCTCTCCAGAGACGCTGCCTGTCCCGCTGAGTTACTCCAGCATTTAGTGACTATCTTCGGTTTAAACCAGCATCTGCAGTTCCTTCGTACACACAATATAATCAGCCTGTGTATTTGGAAATTGGAATTGATCTTCATGATAATTACGATGTCATTAGTATCTAATAAGCTTGTGTTTTGGTGTCATTAATACCACACTATTAAGGTTTCTTTATTGAATGCAATCTGACACTGGAGAGGTGTATCTTCTGTGGATGTTATACAAAGAGTGGGTGGCACGGTGGCGCAGCGGTAGAACTGTTGCCTCACAGCTCCAGAGACCCAGACTTGATCCTGACTACGGCTGCTGCCTGTGCGGAGTTTGTACTTTCTCCCCGTGACCTGCGTGGGTTTTCTCCAGGTGCTCCGGTTTCCTCCCACACTCCAAAGACGTGCAGGTTTATAGGTCGATTGGCTTCTTTAAATTGTTCCTAGTGCCTGTGGGATAGAACTGGTGTACAGGGTGACGGATTCAGTCTCCACGCTGTATCTAGAAACTACACTCAAATACATTTGGCATTCAGTCTAATTAATCTGGGTTGCCTTACACCCAATATGATCTGCCTTATGTTCTCAGATAGCCATGTCCTTCAATCACTGATCTGTCTAGTGTTAGTTTAGTTTAGAGGCACAGCACGGAAACAGGCCCTTCAGCCCACCGGGTCCACGCCGACCAGCGATCCCCGCACATTAACACTACCCTACACACACAAGGACAATTTTTACATTTATGCCAAGCCAACTAACCTACAAACCTGTACGTCTTCGGAGTGTGGGAGGAAACCGGAGATCTCGGAGAAAACCCACGCGGAGAACGTACAAACTCCGTACAGACTGCACCCGTAGTCGAGATCGAACCCGGGTCTCTGGTGCTGCAAGCACTGTAAGGCAGCAACTCTACCGCTGCACCACGGTGCTGCCCCGTTGATACTGCAAGGTAAAGCCAACAGCTTGTAACTCCAGAGCCACAGCATTGAGGTCAGCATGGGCATCATTAATTCATCATGATCTACATTCATATCAAAGCAACGCATGTGTTCTATTTAAAACCAATTGTTAAAAGCCTCACGATTAATCTTGCCATACAAGACAGGTAGATGATAAATAATTCTGAAGATAGACACAAAGTGCTGGAACAACTCAGCGGGACAGGCAGAGAGAGGGAATGGGTGACATTTCGGGTCGAGGCCCTTCTTCAGTCTGAGGAACATTTAATAAATAATCTGTCCATTTAGCATTAAACGTGCTTAGTTTAATTGGTAAAGTATTGTATATCGTTGAGTTTTACGCTGCCTGGTTAGCACGCAACACAAGCTTTTCACTGTACCTCGGTGCATGCGACAATACTAATTGAAACTCTAAACTCTAATGGGCCTGTAAAGCTGCAACAAGTTAGAATTTCATTGCTAAGACAGAACAGGCCAGGACAGGAAAAGGCCCTTCGGCCCATATTGT
The DNA here is from genome assembly GCF_028641065.1 of Leucoraja erinaceus. Taxonomy (NCBI): domain Eukaryota; kingdom Metazoa; phylum Chordata; class Chondrichthyes; order Rajiformes; family Rajidae; genus Leucoraja; species Leucoraja erinaceus. The sequence goes on from NC_073390.1 coordinate 41,809,097, forward strand.
CTGTGCCGAACATGATGTCAAGACCAACTCTTATCTGCCTGCACATAATCCATATCCTTCCATTCCCTACATATCCACATACAAAGCCTCTTAAACAACACTGATACTTGATTACAATCAAGACGAAGATAGGCATAAAATGCTGGAGTAATTCAGCGTGTCAGGCAGCATCTGTGGAGAACATGGATAGGTGACGTTTCAGGTTGAGACCTTTCTTCAGACTCATCATCAAGGGACTTGACTCAAAACATCATCTATTCCTTTTCCCCAGAGCTGTTGCCTGACCTGAGTTACTCCAGAATTTTGTGTCTGTCTTCAGTGTAAACCAACATGTGCAGTTCCTTTCTGTCTGTAGAGTGATACAGTGTGGAAACAGGCCCTTCAGCCCGGCTTACCCACACCGGCCAACATGTCCCAGTTACACTAGTCCCACCTGCCCGCGTTTGGTCCATATCCCTCCAAACCTGGCCTATCCATGCACCTGTCTGATGGTTTCGTAAACGTTGGGATAGTCCCACCCTCAACTACCTCCTCTGGCAGCTTGTTCCATACACCCACCACCCTTCGTGTGACGGGCACAAGCAGTCTGTAGAAGATCGAAGAGTTGTTTCAGTAGCTTTTGATGAATGTGTCTGTGAGACGGGTCCAATTGTAATGGATTAAACAGCCTCTGTGACAAGGCCATTCAGGGTCATTTTAGCCTATCCCATCTGAAAGGATCGTGTCTGTCATCCATTTTACATTTGCTTCATTTGAGTCTAATAGAAAATGAAATCAGAGGACTGAAAAGCAGTCGTCAATTTAATTCCGGCAGTTTATCAAAAGGTAATTTTGTATAAAAATAACCCAATATTCATCTATCAAATCGCACCACTTTATGAGTTCAACCAAAATATTTTGCCTTGCACCAACTGACAATGCTAAAGAACGAAGAATGACTTAGGAAGTCGAACCAGGGCAGGACTTTCACAGTGAATGGTAGGGCTCTGGGGAGTGTTATGGAGGGATCTATGAGTGCAGGTAAATAGTTGCCTGAACATAGTGCCACAGGTAGATCGGTAGTGTGTCGAGCAGATGGATCGAGGAGTGCAGGTACATCATAGCTTGAAAGTGGCGTCACAGGTGGAGCAGCGGTAGAGTTGCTGCCTTACAGCGCTTGCAGCACTGTAGACCCAGGTTCTATCCTGACTACAGGTGCTTGTCTGAATGGAGTTTGTACGTTCTCTCCATGACCTGAGCGGGTTTTCTCCGCGATCTTCGGTTTCCTCAATAACATATAAGATTATTAAGGGTTTGGACACGCTAGAGGCAGGAAATATGTTCTCGGTGTTGGGGGAGTCCAGGACCAGGGGCCACAGTTTAAGAATAAAGAGTAAGCCATTTAGAACGGATTTTTCACACAGAGAGTTGTGAGTCTGTGGAATTCTCTGCCTCAGAGTGCGGTGGAGACCGGTTCTCTGGATACTTTCAAGAGAGAGCTTGATAGGGCTCTTAAAGATAGCGGAGTCAGGGGATATGGGGAGAACAGGGCACTGATTGAGGATGATCAGCCATGAACACATTGAATGGCGATGCTGGTTCGAAGGGTTGAATGGCCTACTCCTGCACCTATTGTCTATTGTAGGTATGATACAAAACCTACCTGAATCTTCGATGAGAATCTGCCCCACCCCGTGTGCGTGATTTTGGCGCTGTTTAGAGGGGGTGGGTTTAAAATGCGATTTTTACTAGGCTGTTGCAATCGAAAATGTTCAGCCTAGTAAATCATTAACGGAAAATCGCTGAAAGACCCCATCGCAAAAGGTATTATTAGTTTTTATGGCCTTGTATAATAGTTATAGTAGTTTAAAAATCACTCTCTAAACCCGCGACCTCTCGCAGCCCCAGGGTTTTATAAAGCAAACAATTAAAGGTATGTACCTTATTTTTACATTAAAAGGGGCTTCTTCTTATGAACCCTGTATATAAAGTTTACTATAGCGAGTAGCTCATTTTGGGCTCTTTATATCCTGCAGTATTTTTCTGGGCATTTGACGGCACAAATCCAGCGCAATGTGAACGTTCTAAACCAGCGCGTTCACAGGAACCCACTAGAAAGCCGATTTAAATTGACTTTAATTTACAGCAATTGAACACTAAATTCCTTCCATTTGGCCTATAAATTGATGTAAATGAGATTTAAAAATCATGTTTTATTGTGAATTATTTGTGAATATTATTTGGACACTTAGGCTATTTAAAAATGTTAATCATTTATTAAGAAATGGATAGATGTTTAGATCTAGTAATTGAAGTTTGAAATTAGCTACAATTGGGTAACTAACTAATTATATGCTTTAATTTCAGGTCATCCAAGTAAGATTATTTTATATTTGTTTCAGAATGGTTCAATCTATGATAACTGAAAATTTCATTCAGTTCTCTTAATTTTTAAGAAGGTTATGGGCTTTTGACTGTCCATGATCACAGCTTTTTTGTTATGTCCATAGAAAATCAATAGGGAACAAGATGCTAATTTCCGAGTATGAAAATGGCCATAACTTTTTTATTACTTGAGATATGAAAGTGAATTAGGTGTCAAATTAAACATATTGTTATGCTTTATCTGATGGGATAAATTGCAGACTTGATTTTTTAAATCTCAAAATTTTGTAACATTGCTATCTATTGTCTATTGCAAAGACGTACAGATTTGTAGGTTAATTGACTTGGTGAATATGTAAAAATTGTCCCTTGTGTGTGTGTGTAGGATAGTGTTAGTGTGCGGGGATCGCTGGTTGGCGTGGACTCAGTGGACCGAAGGGCCTGTTTCCGCGCTGTATCTCTGAACTAATTTGAACGTAACTGAACGTAACTATCAGATTTTTTAAACAGTTTCTATGGAGCTGGAAGGTCATTTATATGTTTCCGCTTCACATTGCTGGTTTGGAAACACTGTCTACATCAGACGCTCAGGATCAAAGCACACAGAGCCCCAGCCTGTCAATTACATGTTTGCAGACTTGTACAGTAAATGTTCCAGAAGTTTCTGTCATCCACGGACAACAATCTGCTCTCCTGGGGACTAATCTTAAAGATAAAGACAGAGAGGTTGAAACGCTGTCATCAAAATATTTCCACAAGAAAACCGATGTAAGTCAACTGGCAGCGGGTAGAGCCGCTGCCTCACGGCGCCAGAGACCCTGGTTCGACCTAGACCTCGGGTGCTGTCTGTGTGGAGTTTGCATGTTCTCCCTGTGACCGCACAGGTTTTCTCCCGGTTGCTCCGCTTTCCTCCCCCATCCCAAAGACGTGCGGGTTTGTAGGTTAACCGGTCCCTCTGTAAATTGCCCCCTAGTGTGTAGGTGAGTGGATGAGAAAGTGGGATAACATGGAACTAGTGTGAATGGGTGATCGATAGTCGGCGTGGAACCGGTGGGCCGAAGAGCCTGTTTTCATGTTGTATCTCTAAACCAAACCGATTCCCCCCCCCCCACACCCATCCATCCCAAAGACGTGCGGGTTTGTAGGTTAATTGTCCCCTTCAATTTGCTCATGGAACATAGAACGTGCAACCAGTGTGAATGGGTGATCAGTGGTCGGCATGGACCAGATGGGGCGAAGGGCCTGTTTCCACGCGGTGTCTTTCAATCAATCGATCGATCAGTCAGTCAAAGCGTTACTACGTTGGCAAAGTGCTCATTAACGTTTTTAATAACAGCCTTTAATATTGCAGTTCTATCACCAGCGCTGGATCTCATGGACCTTATGAAGCCAGCAATGACCAGCAGTAGTAAGACAAAGAAATCTGACGTTATCTCAAGAGGGGAAGCGACTAAACCAACCTCCTTTAGCAAAGACCACGATGACCAAGATCTAATCAAAGTAGAAATTGAGCAAAATACTCAGAGTGTCAAATCCCTCCATAGACCCTCCTTGGATGCTGGTATGAAGCTAACAAATCCTGAATTCTTTCATTATATTCTGTGGACATTAACATTATTATAAGTTCCCCTACAATTCTGCCTAGATGTTTACATTTTAGGTGACCTATCGAATCTCGACCCCAAAACGTCACCCATTCCTTCTCTCCAGTGATGCTGCCTGTCCCGTTGAGTTACTCCAGCCTTTTTGTGTCAGTCTTAGGTTTTACATGAATCCTTAGGAAAAGGCACCACAATGCATAAGGGTGCAGACATTTCATTCGATACGTTCTCCACAACCGCTAATCATGCCATGTACATTCTCGTCCAAATCATTGATGTAGATGACAAACAGCAATGGGCCGAGCACCGGACCCTGAGGCACACTACTAGTCACAGGCCTCCAGTCCAAAGAGCAACCTTCCTGGAGTAGGGTCTTGACTTGAAACGTCGCCCATTCCTTCCCTCCAGAGATGCTGCCTGTCCTGCTGAGTCACTCCAGCATTTTGTGTCTATCTTCGGTGTAAACCAGCATCTGCAGTTCCTTTCTTCCACTATCTGCCTCAGCTTCCTTCCATGAAGCCAATTTCCAAACCATTCAGTTATCTTTCCATGGATCCCATGCGATCTAACCATCCAGAGCAGCCTATCATGCGGAACCTTGTCGAACGCCTTGCTGAAATCAACATCTCCAGCTCTGACCTCATCAACCATTTTGGTTGCATCTTCAAAAAAACTCAATTAGATTTGTGGGACATGACCTCTCACGTACAAAAACCACGTTGACTATCCGTAATCAGCTTTTGTCCATCCAAATGCCTGTATATCCTATCCCTTAGAATGGTCTCATTGAAACTTTCGTTTTTCCAAAATTTTCTGATTCTTTAAATTTTATTTCTTGAACCTAAACATTTGTTATTTTGTGCCTTTAATCATTTTTACTTTTGTAATACAATGCCGACAAATTTAAATGTTTGAGCATAAAAGAATTTAAATTATTTAGTAAATAAAATGAATCACATTGTTTCTGCATTTACATGTATTTGTATTTGCATTTTATAGATCATGAATTATGTTTGTCTTATTTGTGCGATATTTTTATAGACGTTTGCTTAAATACAAGTAACTTTGGAGTTTCACATTGCAGAAGTTCCTTTATTTGATGAAGCTCATGAATTTTTAGCTTATTCAGTTTAGAGATACAGCGAAGACACAGGCCCTTCGGCCCACCGAGTCCGTGCTGACCAGCGATCCCCGCACACTAACCCGATCCTACACCCACTAGGAACATTTTACATTCATACAAAGCTAATTAACCTACAAACCTGCACGTCTTTGGAGTGTGGGAGGAAACTGAAGATATCGGAGAAAACCCACGCAGGTCACGGGGAGAACGTGCAAACTCCGTACAGACAGCACCCGTAGTCGGGATGGAACCCGGGTCTCTGGCGCTGTGAGGCAGCAACTCTACCGCTGCTCCACCGTGACGCCCCACCAGCCTGATTATCTCATGAAATGAATAACTTAAACTATATTAGAACAAAAAAATAATTATTTCAGGAAAATCAGTTGCCTTGAAATTGTTCACCCTCTTTGGCATGATAAATGTTTGCTAAGTTTAATTTGGACAATAGACAATAGGCGCAGGAGTAGGCCATTTGGTCCTTCGAGCCAGCACCGCCATTCAATGTGATCATGGCTGATCATCCACAATCAGTACCCCGTTCCTGCCTTCTCCCCATATCCCCTGACCCTGCTATCTTTAAGAGCCCTATCTAGCTCTCCCTTGAAAGTATTCAGAGAACCGGTCTCCACCGCCCTCTTACCGTTTAGTATAGAGATACAGCACGTAAACAGGCCCTTCGGCCCACTGAGACCACACCGACCTTCGATCAGCTGCTCACACTGGTTCCATGTTCTCCCTCTTTCTCATCCACTCCCTGCACACTAGTGGGCAATTTGCCTACAAACCCGCCCGACTTTGGGATGTGGGAGGAAACCGGAGCACCCGGAGTAAACCCACGTGGTCACGGGGAGAACGTACAAACTCCACACACAGACAGGATCTGAGGTCAGGATTGAACCTGGGTCTCTGGTGCTGTGAGGCAGCAGCTCTACCCGCTGCGTCACCGTGCCGCCCCAGGCAGTCAACTATCAATTATCACTGATTTATGTTAACATCGCTGGGATTTTTTTCACCCTTGTTATGTTGTTTTGAATAACCATTGGTTAAGTGGGGATTTATGATGTGACGTGTATTTCATTTCAATTAGAGGCCTTGACCACATTTTTTATAATGAAATTAAACGTGAAATATTTTGTAGAAATAAGGAACTGCAGATGCTGGCTTACAACAACAAAAAAGATACAAAGTGCTGGAGTAGCTAAGTGGGACAGGCAGCATCTCCGGAAAACATGGATAGGTGACGATTTGGGTTGGGATCCTGCCTCAGAAGATTCCCGACCTGAAACGTCACCTATCCATGTTGTCCAGCGATGCTGCCTGACCCGCTGAGTTACCCCAGCTCTCTGTGAAACGTCACCTATCCATGTTGTTCACAGATGCTGCCTGACCCGCTGAGATATGCCAGCACTCTATGTCATTAAATATTAGTATTGTAGTTGGCTAAATTCTGTTGTGCTGTCAGGTGGGATATGTTGATCGTGAAGGACTCGGGGTGAATAATTTACTGTCATTTTAAAGTCACATGCAGTGAGACTTCATAGAGTGACATTAATGCAGTAGAAATGTCATTGATGATTAATGAATGTTAACTTTAGACACATAAAAAACATTTAAAAATAGCGTATTACATTTCTAAGCAAATCAGTTAAAGAGTCATAGGGTGATACAGCGTGGAAACAGGCCCCTCAGCCCAACTTGCCCACACCGGCCAACATGCCCCAGCTACACTAGTCTCACCTGCCCGTGTTTGGTCCATATCCCTCCAAAACTATCCTATCCATGTACCTGTCTAACTGTTTCATAAAGGTTAGGATAGTCCCTGCCTCAACTACCTCCTCCGGCAGCTAGTTCCGTACACCCACCGCCCTCTGTGTGAAAATGTTACCCTTCGGATTCCTATAAAATCTTTTCCCCTTCACCTTAAACCTATGTCCTCTGGTCCTCGATTCCCAGACTCTGGACAAGAGACTCTCTGCATCTACCCGATCTTTTCATCTCATGACCCGTATGATTAAACAAAACAATGAATCAGGTGTATTAATCAGTAATCAATGTTTGAGAAAAAAAATATTGTTTCCATTTTTTGAACATACAGTGCAGCCCAGGCACAGGCCCTTCGGCCCGCAATGTCCCTGCTGTAATGGGACAATTTGCAAGGAGATTGTGAAAGAGGTACATTTTAAATAGACATTTATAGCAGTCTATTAATTATAGGCATCCATTAATATACACGGGACATGCCATGATTTTAATGTATTAAAAATCGTTTTACATCAGCTAATTGAATCTCTATAGTTCAGATTTTAATGCAAGTCGATTCACTTTGGGAAGCCTAGATCAGGCAGATGAAGGGGCTGGTTGGCCATTAAGACATGTGGAGGAATAGAGAGACCTAGTGTTTCTACTCCATCTGTAGGAAGGAACTGCAGATGCTGGTTTACACCAAAGATACACCAAAACTATGAATATTGTAGTAAAAATATGAATATTGATTTTTCTAGGAACATCAAGTAAACATTGCATCCGCTTTCTTTCTCTCTCTCCCTCCGTCCATCTTCTGACCGAGTCGGCGTACTAGTTTCATTGTCGCCCTGCCGATTTTCACTGTCTGTGTCACTCGTTATCACCTTCCCCACAGCCAACAATGGACCATTGTGAGCTCCACTATTCCTGGATCACCATCGCTGGCTTTGATTTGTCCTTTTGCATACCTTTCATTCATTTGTTCTATGCACCTCTCCATCTCCCCTGACTCTCAGTCTGAACAAGGCTAGTACACTCTGGGATGGCGGGACTGTCATATGCTGAGAGAATGGAGCGGCTGGGCTTGTACACTCTGAAGTTTAGAAGGATGAGAGGGCATCTGATTGAAACATATAAGATTATTAAGGGTTTGGACACGCTAGAGGCAGGAAACATGTACCCGATGTTGGGGGAGTCCAGAACCAGGGGCCACAGTTTAAGAATAAGGGGTAAGCCATTTAGAACGGAGATGAGGAAACACTTTTTCACACATAGTCTGGCCTCTGGCCTCCACTGGCCTCCACCGCCTCAGTGGAGGCCGGTTCTCTGGACACTTTCAAGAGAGAGCTAGATAGGGCTCTTAAAGATAGCGGAATCAGGGGATATGGGGAGAAGGCAGGAACGGGGTACTAATTGGGAATGATCAGCCATAATCACATTGAATGGCGGTGCTGGCTTGATGGGCCAAATGGCCAACTCCTGCGCCTATTGTCTATTGTCTCGACCCAAAATAGCACCTGTTCCTTCTCTCCAGTGATGTTGCCTGTCCCGCTGAGTTACTCCAGCTTTTTGTGTCTGTATTCAGCCTCAACTCTATCGTTCCTTGAACGTGGCAACACTCTTTGATTGGGTGGTGAAGAGGCTTTAGTCGAGTTTAATTCAGTTTAGAGATACAACGTGGAAAGAGGCCCTTCGACCCGCCGGGCCCGCGCCGACCAGCGATCACCCGTTCACTAGTTCTATCCTACACGCACTAGGGATAATTTCCAGAAGGCAATGAACCTACAAACCTGTACGTCTTGGGAATGTGGGAGGAAACTTCTATGTTAAATTTCCGTGCTGTTTTTCAGGAGCATAACGGCCTGTGAAACCACATGTGAAGCCATGTGATCATGTATGACGTGCATGTGGGGATGACGGGACTGATTCCCAGCCTCTATCTCACCGTGACTGAGGGCCAATTCACGTGGGAAGTGCAGCTATATTGCAGCGTACTCTATGCCCATCTCCCCATCCATTTTTTCTCCTTTCCATAAGTTTATGTGATAAGAGCCAAATTAGGCCATTCGGCCCATCGAGTCTACTCCACCATTCAATCATGGCTGATCTCTGCCAACCCTCCCAACCCCATTCTCCTGCCTTCTCCCCATAACCTCTGACACCTGTGCTAACCAATATCTGCCTTAAATATGTCCACTGACTTGGCCTCCACAGCCTTCTGTGGGAATGAATTCCACAGATTCACCACCCTCTGGCTAAAGTAATTCCTCCTCATCTCCTTCCTGAAATAAATTCCTCGTATGTTGCAAAACATACTTGGCGTATAAAGTGTGATTCTGATTCTGATTTACTTCTGAAGCTGTGACCTCTAGTCCTAGGCTCTCCCACTAGTGGGAACATCCTCTCCACATCCGCTCTATCCCAGGCCTTTCCCATGCTGTTTCTTCTGCTGTGCTGTCAAGGAGAGAGTTTTGAAAGCATTGATGGCTGCCCCGCTGTTAATTCCTCAACCACAAGCAGGTCCAACACAGTGGCGCGGCTGATAGAGCTGCTGCCTCTCAGCGCATCCAGAGACCCCGGTTCGATCCTGATCTCGGGTGCTGTCTGTGTGGAGCGTGCACGCACTCACCACGACCACGTGAGTTTCCTCCGGGCGCTCCGGTTTCCTCCCACATCCCAAAGACGTGCGGGTTTGTAGGTTAATTGGCTTCTATAAATTGTTGCTAGTGTGCAGGGATTGGATAAGAAAATGGGATCATGTAGAATTAGTGTGAACGGGTGATCGATGGTCGGCGTGGGAATGATTCCTGATCCACACTAATCTAGTACATACTAAGGAATAGGAGTAGAATTAGGCCATTTGGCCCATCAAGTCTACACCATTCAATCGTGGCTGATCTATCCTTCGTAACCCCATTCTCCTGCCTTCTCCCCGCAACCCCTGACACCCGTAGTAATCAAGAATCTATCTATCTCTGCCTTCAAAATATCCATTGACTTGGCCTCCACAGCCGTCTGTGGCAATGAATTCCACAGATTCACTACCCTCTGACTAAATAAAATTCCTCCTCCTCTCTATATACTGTGTATATTTTTTCCATCCTTACATTTTGTTAAATGCCAGAAGATTCGGTCTTCACAAAAATACAACAAATGTCTGAGCAGAGAATAGCTTCCGCTAAGTTTATGGGGGGGAAAATAAGTTTTTAATGGAAACTTAATCCAATCAGTCAAAGGGAAAATAGAAGTTTGTCTCTTGTCTTTGTTGTGTTGAGTTTAGTTATAGTTCAGTTTATTATCGTCACGTGTACCGAGGTACAGTGAAAAGCTTGCTGTCCGGTCAAAGTAAAGACTGCATCTGATTACATTGAAACCGACCTCCATGCCCAGATGCAGGATAAAGGGTAGAACATTTAATGCAAGATAAATGTGATCCATGTGAGATAGTGCTGCACCTGCCTCCACATATTTGATTCATTTGATTTGGTTTGAATAGAAAAGAATATCAGAGAGAGGTTAGGACGGCGATGGGGTGACATTTTGGTGTCCTTTACCGTGTTCATAAGTTCATGCGATAGGAGCAGACTTAGGCCATTCGGCCCATCAAGTCTACTTCGCCATTCAATCATGGCTGATCTATCTCTCCCTTTCACCCCATTCTCCTGCCTTCTCCCCATAAGCCCTGACACCCGTACTAATGAAGAATCTATCTATCTCTGCCTTAAAAATACCCACAGCCGTCTGAGGCAACAAATTCCACAGATTCACCACCCTATGACTAAAGAAATTCCTCCTCATCTCCTTCCTTCTATCTGTGTATCTGTACATTGTAAATGGCTCGATTGTAATCATGCATACATAGAAAATAGTATTCGGCCCTTCAAACCAGCACGGCCATTCAATATCATGGCTGGTCATGCTAAATCAATATCCTGTTCCTGCTTTCTCCCCATATCCCTTGATTCCATTTGCCCGAAGAACTATATCTAACTCTCTCTTGAAAGCATCCAGAGAATCGGCCTCCACTGCCTTCTGTGGCAGAGAATACCACAATATCACAACTGTCTGGGTGAAAAAGTTTTTCCTCATCTCAGTCCTAAACGGCATTAACCTTTCTGCTGACTGGTTAGCCCGCAACAAAGGCTTTTCACTGTACCTCGGTACACGTGACAATAAACTAACTCAACTAAACAAGACATTTATTGTAGTTCCAGAGACCAAAGTTAAAATTCTAACAATGACTCAAAATGGAGAAGACAATAGACAATAGGTGCAGAGTAGGCCATTTGGCCCTTCGAGCCAGCACCGCCATTCAATGTGATCATGGCTGATCATCCCCAATCAGTACCCCGTTCCTGCCTTCTCCCCATATGCCCTGGCTCCGCTATTTTTAAGAGCTTTATCTAGCTCTCTCTGCCTCCACCTCCCTCTAAGGCAGGGAATTCCACAGACTCACGACTCTCTGTGAGAAAAAGTCTTTCCTCATCTCCGATCTAAATGGCTTACCCCCTATTCTTAAACTGTGGCCCCTGGTTCTGGACTCCCCCAACATCGGGAACATGTTTCCTGCCTCTAGCGTGTCCAAACCCTTAACAATCTTATATGTTTCAATAAGATATCCTCTCATCCTTCTAAACTCCAGAGTGTACAAGCCCAGCCGCTCCTTTCTCTCAGCATATGACAGTCCCGCCATCCCAGGAATTTACCTTGTAAGAAGTAGCTGTGGTAGCTGTGTGGAATGAGCTTCCAGTGAAGGTGGTGGAGGCAGGTTCGTTTTTATCATTTAAAAATAAATTGGATAGTTATATGGATGGGAAGGGAATGGAGGGTTATGGTCTGAGCGCAGGCATATGGGACTAGGGGAGATTATGTGTTCGGCACGGACTAGAAGGGTCGAGATGGCCTGTTTCCGTGCTGTAATTGTTATATGGTTATATGGTTTATAAGAGGATTTAGCATCACAGCGCCACCTTGCAGTGAGTCTGGGCATTGACAGCCTGCATGTCTCTGTAAGTAAGCATGCAGGTACAGCAGACAGTGAAGAAAGCGAATGGCAAGAGGAGTTGAGTATAGGAGCAAAGAGGTCCTTCTGCAGTTATTCAGGGCCCTAGTGAGACCACATCTGGAGTATTGTGTGCAGTTTTGGTCCCCTAATTTGTGGAAGGACATCCTTGTGATTCAGGCAGTGCAGCGTAGGTTCACGTGATTGATCCCTGGGATGGCGGGACTGTCATGTGAGGAAAGATTGAAAAGACTAGGCTTGTATTCATTGGAGTTTAGAAGCATGAGGGGGATCTTATAGAAACATATAAAATTATAAAAGGACTGGACAAGCTAGATGCAGGCAAAATGTTCCCAATGTTGGGCAAGTCCAGAACCAGGGGTCTTAGAATAAAGGGGAGGCCATTTAAGACTGAGGTGAGAAAAAACGTTTACACCCAGAGAGTTGTGAATTTGTGGAATTCCCTTCCACAGAAGCAGTGGAGGCCAAATCATTGGATGGATTTAAGAGAGAGTTAGACCGAGCTCCAGGGGCTAGTGGAATCAAGGGATATGGAGAGAAGGCAGGCACGGGTTATTGATTGGGGATGATCAGCCATGATCACAACGAATGGCGGTGCTGGCTCGAAGGGCCGAATGGCCTCCTCCTGCACCTATTTTCTATGTTTCTATGAGGAGATTTATTTTAACATATAAGAGTATTAAGGGTTTGGACACTCTAGAGGCAGGAAACATGTTCCCGATGTTGGGGAAGTCCAGAACCATAGTTCAAGAATAAGGGGTAAGCCATTTAGAACGGAGACGAGGAAACACTTTCTCTGAGAGTTGTGAGTGTGGAATTCTCTGCCTCAGAGGGCGGTGGAGGCCGGTTCTCTGGATACTTTCAAGAGAGAGCTAGATAGGGCTGTTAAAGATGGTGGAGTCAGGGGATATGGGGAGAAGGCATGAACAGGGTACTGATTGGGGATGATCAGCCATGATAGAAACATAGAAACATAGAAAGTAGGTGCGAGAGTAGACCACCAGGTCCATCGAGCCCGCACCGCCATTCGCTCATGGCTGAACACTAAACAGACACACTTACCCACAAACAGTAGACACAAGACACAGAACACAAGACACTACCCTCCCCCTTATACCGCTATCACCCCTCTCCACCCCAAGAACCTCGTGATCTCCTGGGGGAGGCAAAAAACCGGATAAAAACCCAGGTCCAATTCGGGAAAAAAATCCGGGAAATTCCTCTCCGACCCCAATCCAATCACATTGAATGGCAGTGCTGGCTCGAAGGGCCGAATGGCCTACTCCTGCAGCTATTGTCTATTGTCTATAAAGAGGGAGCCCAGATTGTGATGAAATCTGTCTGTACATTGAAAGGTCTAATCTGCTCTCTTGTTGCACCTTCAGTAAACCTTAGTCACTCAAGAAGGGCCTCGACCCATTCCATCTCTCCAGAAATGCTGCCTGTCCCGCTGAGTTACTCCAGCATTTTGTGTCTATCTTTGGTGTAAACCAGCACCTGCCGTTCCTTCTTACACATCCCAACTTCTGTACTCGTTACCAATGAAGGCCGATGTGCAGAACGACATTTTGACCACCCTATCCACCAGTGACGCACCCTTCAAGGGTACATGTGCCCCTAGATCCCTCTGCTCTACATACTTACACCTTTACCCACGCAGGTCACGGGGAGAACGTACAAACTCTGCGCAGACAGCACCCGTAGTCAGGTTCGAACCCAGGTCTCTGGCATCAACACCACTGCTGCACCACCGTGCGGCCCTGAGTTCCTCCAGCACTTTGTCTTTCCACTCCAGATTCCAGCATCTGCAGTTCCTGGTGATTCTATTTATTTCTGATTTTCTTTGGGGGGGGGTGTGGCTGTGTACACACTGAATAATTTATACTCTGTGGGTTGGGGGGAGGGGGGGATCAGAATGAAGGCTAAATAATCTCCTCTCGCCTGCCAATAACAATCTTCTCTTTCTCCACTCTAGTCACTATCCCGCCGCGGATAGAGAAATGGGAGGAGGTGAACTTGAATAGCGCACGGACTCCCGAGGAACCGTGGCTCACAGAGAGAAGGTGTTCCAAAAGGATTGTCTCCCAAGAGTTCCTCTGGTAAATATTCTCTCTTTTATCTATCTTATAAGCGGGTCGATGGTGGAGAGGGTCAAGAGCTTCAAATTCCTGGGCGTGCACATCTCTGAAGATCTCTCCTGGTCTCAGAACACTGGTGCAATCATAAAGAAAGCATATCAGCGCCTCTACTTCCCGAGAAGATTACGGAGAGTCGGGATGTCAAGGGGGACTTTCTCAAACTTCTACAGGTGCACAGTAGAGAGCATGCTGACCGGTTGCATCGTGGATTGGTTCGGCAATTTGAGCGCCCTGGAGAGGAAAAGACTACAAAAAGTAGTAAACACTGCCCAGTCCATCATCGGCTCTGACCTTCCTTCCATCGAGGGGATCTATCGCAGTCGCTGCCACAAAAAGGCTGGCAGCATCATCCAGGACCCACATCATCCTGGCCACACACTCATCTCCTGCTACCTTCAGGTAGAAGGTACAGGAACCTGAAGACTGCAACGACCAGGTTCAGGAATAGCTGCTTCCCCACAGCCATCAGGCTATTAAACTCAATTTATGTGTGTATATATATATTCTATGGTATATTGTTGACACACTGATCTGTTCTGTATTTATTTATGCCTACTATATTCTGTTGTGCTGAAGCAAAGCAAGAATGTAATTGTCCTATCTAGGACACATGACAATAAACTCTCTTGAATCTTGAATCTTATAAGATCCTATAAATTCTCATAGGAGCAGAATTTGGCCATTCGGCTCCTCGAGTCTACTCCACCATTCAGTCATGGCTGATCTATCTCTCCCTCTCAGCCCCATTTTCCTGCTTTCATTAGTGTTCGGAGCAGAATTAGGCCATTCGGCCCATCAGGTCTACTCCGCCATTCAATCATGGCCGATCCATCTCAAATATTTAATTCTGGATTCTCATTTTTGTCTTCACTTATTTGTCATCCCGCGCAGGTCTGCAGAGAATAAGGTCTCGACAGAACTAGCAACCAGTAAAAATACGACGGAAGTGCATTCATCATTAACTGAACTGGAGCAGCTCCCGACACCGCAGGTAACAACGTATGTGTAGGAAGGGAGACAAACAATGCTGGAGATGCATCTCAGCGGGTGATGCATGGGTCCATGGAGAGAAGGAATAGGCGATGTTTTGGGTCGAGACCCTTCTTCAGATTGATGTTGGGGGGACGGGAAGAAGAAAGGAAGAGGCGGGGACAGTGGGCTTGTGGGAGAACTGGGAAGGGGGATCAGGAAAAAGCAGGGAGAAGAAAGCTGCCCTGCCATCACTCCTCCTTCCCAGTTCTCCCACTAGTCCTACTGTCTCCGCCTCTTCCTATCTTCCCCCCCCCTTCCCCCTAACATCAGTCTGAAGAAGGGTCTCAACCCGAAACTCCGCCTATTCCTTCTCTCCATAGATGCTGCCTCACCTGCTGAGTTCCTCCAGCATTTTTTGTCTGCGTTCGATTTTTCCAGCTTCTGCAGTTCTTTCTTAAACATATTGTGTTTACACCAAAGATGGACAAAAAAAGCTGAAGTAACTCAGCAGGACAGGCAGCATCTCTGGAGAGAAGGAATGAGTGAGTTCTTCAGACTGATGAAAGGTCTCGACCCGAAACGTCTCCTATTCCTTCCCTCCAAAGATGCTGCCAGTCCCGCTGAGTTACTCCAGCTTTTTGTGTCTATCCACAGGCAAGGTATCTAAGTGAGCCAGAAACTCTGCATAGAAGGAATGGGTGACGTTTTGGGTCGAGACTCTTCTTCAGATGCTGATTAACACTTTAATGTGCTTCTTTAATATTCAGGCGATATAGACTCATAGAGTGATACAGCGTGGAAACAGGCCCTTCAGACCAACTTGCCCACACCAGCCAACGTGTCCCAGCTACACTAGTCCCACCTGCCAATGACAATAGACTATAGACAATAGGTGCAGGAGTGGACCATTCGGCCCTTCGAGCCAGCATCGCCATTCAATTGTTATCATTTAAAAAGTGAACTCCGATCATCCACGTTCAGCACCTCGTTCCTGCTTTCTTCCCATATCCTCTGACTCTACTATCTTCAAGAGCCCTATCTAGCTCCTCTAAAAATTGAAAGTATCCACCCAACCTCAGTCGCGCTCAATTGCCCCCCTTAAAAATCAAATTGCCCCCCTGTGGGGCGTACGCCCCACGTTGGGAACCACTGCAATAGACTATAGACAATTGGTGCAGGAGTGGACCATTCGGCCCTTCGAGCCAGCACCGCCATTCAATGTGATCACGGCTGATCATCCACGTTCAGTACCTCGTTCCTGCTTTCTTCCCATATCCTCTGACTCTACTATCTTCAAGAGCCTTATCTAGCTCTCTTGAAAGTATCCAGACAACCAGCCTCCACCACCCTTTGAGGCAGAGAATTTCACAGACTCACAACTCTCTGGGTGAAAAAGTGTTTCCTCGTCTCCATTCTAAATGACTTACCCCTTATTCTTAAACTGTGGCCCCTGGTTCTGGACTCCCCCAACATCGGGAACACGTTTCCTGCCTCTGGTGTGTCCAAACCCTTAATAATCTCACATGTTTCAATAAGATCCCCGCTCATCCTTCTAAACTCCAGAGTATACAAGCCCAGCTGTTCCATTCTCTCAGCATATGATTGGTCCAGATCCCTCCAAACCTGTCCTATCCATGTACCTGTCTAATTGTTTCTTAAACGTTGAGATAGTCCCAGCCTCAACTACCTCCTCTGGCAACTTGTTCCATACACCCACAACCCTTTGTATGAAAAAGTTACTCCTCAGATTTCTATTAAATCTTTTGCCCTTCACCTTGAACCTATGTCCTGTGGTCCTCGATTCACCTACTCTGGGCAAAGAGACTCTGTGCATCTACCCGTTCTATTCCTCTCATGATTTTATGCACCTCTATAAGATCTCCCCTCATCCTCCTGCGCTCCAAGGAATAGTGTCCCAGCCTATACAACCTCTGCCGATAGCTCACACCCTCCCGTCCTGGCAACATCCTCGTAAATATACAATTGTTTAGGAAATAACTGCAGATGCTGGTTTAAATCGAAGGTAGACACAAAATGCTGGAGTAACTCAGCGGGACAGGCAGCATCTGTGGAGAGAAGGAAGGGGTGACGTTTCGGGTCGAGACCCTTCTTCAGACTCCATTTTCAAACGTTGTGATTTTGCAGAAATCACAAATAGTAATTACAATTTCCCGTGTAAATATTACGTGAACTTTTAAGTAATTTTCTTGACAGTATGAATGTTGGCGATGTAATTTCCCGTGTGGTTGTCACCCGCACGTGTGAGCACTTTTACCAGTCCACCGATTTTCTTGACAGTAGTGAATGTAACGATGAAACATAGAAATTGACATTCGGCCCTTCGAGCCTGCAAAATCATGGCGATGTAATTTCTCCATGTGGTTGCCACAAGGGCCGCAGGCTCTTAAATATAGCCAATGTGAGCTAAGGAGTTCCAGGCTCGGGGAAAAAAGCTTCTCGGCATTTCACCAGGAACCACTCCACCGAGGAAGAATTCGAAAAGGCAAAGGCGGCAGTCGAGGTCTCGGAACTTCTCCCCTCTCCTCTTTCCCGAGGTTATTCCTCACGAGGCGGGATCGGCGAGGCCAAACACTTGGAGATCTGTGGGTAGGACACAAAATGCTGGAGTAACTCAGCGGGTCAGGCAGCATCTCTGGAGAGAAGGAATGGGTGACGTACCGGGTCAATGACATAACCTCCATGCATCATATGAGGAAAGATTGGAAAGACTTGTATTCACTGGAATTTAGAAGGATGAGGGGGAATCTTACAGAAACGTACAACATTGTAAAAGGACTGGACAAGCTAGATGCAGGAAAAATGTTCCCAATGTTTTGGCGAGTCCGGAACCAGTGGCCACAGTCTTAGAATAAAGGGGAGGCCATTTAGGACTGAGATGAGAAAAAAAATGTTTTCACCCAGAGAGTTGTGAATTTGTGGAATTCTCTGCCGCAGAAGGCAGTCGATGCCAATTGTCTGGATGAATTTGAAAGAGAGTTAGATAGAGCTCTAGGAGCTTGCGGAATGAAGGGATATGGGGAGAAGGCAGGCACGGGTTACTGATTGTGGATGATCAGCCATGATCACAATGAATGGCGGTGCAGGATCGAAGGGCTGAATGGCCTCCTCCTGCATCTATTGTCTATGTTTCCATAACTGCACCTGAGCCACGCACTGCTCACTCACATCTAGAGTCACGGGTACTGACAACTCAATAATGAAGCACGTACCTGCTGCAGCTTAGCTGGCCGCTACATGTGATAACAACAGTATACAACAGACCAGTACAGCACAGGGAGCAGGCCCTTCAGCCCACATAGTCCATGCCAAACATGATGCCAAGACCATTTCTTATCTGCCTGCACGTAGACAAAAGTGTTGGAGAAACTCAGGGGGTGAGGCAGCATCTATGGGGCGAAGGAATATGGGAAGGAGGGAGAAAGCAAGGACTACCTGAAATTGGAGAAGTCAATGTTCATACCGCTGGGGTGTAAACTGCCCAAGAGAAATATGAGGTGCTGCTCCTCCAATTTACGG
This sequence comes from Leucoraja erinaceus, assembly GCF_028641065.1. Lineage (NCBI taxonomy): Eukaryota > Metazoa > Chordata > Chondrichthyes > Rajiformes > Rajidae > Leucoraja > Leucoraja erinaceus. The sequence continues at coordinate 41,827,598 of NC_073390.1, forward strand.
TGGGGCATTTCAGGTAGTCCTTGCTTTCTCCCTCCTTCCCCTCCCCTTTCCAGCTCTCCCAGCCTACGGTCTCTGCCTCTTTCTTTCTTCTTCCCGCCCCCCCCAATCCCACATCAGTCTGAAGAAGGGTCTGGACCCGAAACGTCACCTGTTCCTTCACTCCATAGATGCTGCCTCACCCGCTGAGTTTCTCCAGTATTTCTGTCTGGTAGTTTAACTTGGTGTGTTTGGAGATAAAGAGTAAAGATAGGCCCTTCAACCAACCGAGTCCGCACCGACCAGGGATCACCCCGCACACTAGTTCTATCCTACACATTAGGGACAATTTACAGAAGCCAATTAACCTACAAACGCACATGCCTTTGGGATGTGGGAGTTGCTGCCTCACAGCGCCAGAGACCAGGGTTCGATCCCGACTACAGGTGCTGTCTGTACGAAGTTTGTACGTTCTCCCAGTGACCTGCGTGGGTTTTCTTCGAGATCTTTGGACTCCTTCCACACTCCAAAGGCGTCTAGGTTTGTAGGTTAATTGGCTTAGTATAAATGTAAATTGTCCCCAGTGTGTGTAGGGTAGTGTTAGTATGCGGGGATCGCTGGTCGGCGCGGACTCAGTGGGGCAGAAGGGCCTGTTTCCGCGCTGTATCTCTAAACTAAACTAATCTTAACTTAACTTATTAATGTTTAATGTTTTATGTGTCATTCCTAACTGTCACTGTATGTCGCTGTCACCTGTGGGCGGAGCACCAAGGCAAATTCCTTGTGTGTGAATACTTGGCCAATAAACTTGTTAATTCATTCATTCAACTTAACTAAACTAAACTAAACTAAACTAAACTTAACTGAACTCATCCTGGAATGTTGCAATAATGTTATGAAAGAAACAGAAGGTAGATTCTTCCCATTTTCTTTTTAGAACTATTCGCAATCAAACACAGCTTTATCTGCCAAGTACCTCAGCGACTGTGACACTCCAGCTTAAATTGAACATCTGATGTGAATGAATTGCTGCCAAGAATTTTCAGTGATTTTTCTGATGGATTTATGGTTTAAACCTCCATCTACACTTCACGCTGCCTCAGAAAAGCAGCCAACATAATCAAAGACTTGTCCCTGTCCCATCCCAGTCATTCCTTCTTCTCCCCGCTCCCGTCCGGCAGAAGGTACAGGAGCTTGAAAGCGCGCACCACCAGACTCAGGAACAGCTTCTTGCCCTCTGTTATCAGGCTTCTGAACGGTCCCTCCATAATAGACAATAGACAATAGACAATAGGTGCTGGAGTAGGCCATTTGGCCCTTCAAGCCAGCACCGCCATTCAATGTGATCATCCCCAATCAGTACCCCGTTCCTGCCTTCTCCCCATATCCCCTGACTCCGCTATTTTTAAGAGCCCTATCTAGCTCTCTCTTGAAAGCATCCAGAGAACCGCCCTCTGAGGCAGAGAATTCCACAGACTCACCACCCTCTGTGAGAAAATGTGTTTCCTTATCTCCGTTCTAAATGGCTTACTCCTTATTCTTAAACTATGGCCCCTGGTTCTGGACTCCCCCAACATCGGGAATATGTTTCCTGCCTCTAGCATGTCCAAACCCTTAACAATCTTATATGTTTCAATGAGATACCCTCTCATCCTTCTAAACTCCAGAGTACACAAACCCAGCCGCTCCATTCTCTCAGCATATGACAGTCCCGCCATCCCGGGAATTAACCTTGTAAACCTACGCTGCACTCCCTCAATAGCAAGGGTACAATAAGCTAGGGCCCTGCCCAATTCACCTCTGCCCCATTGCGGACATTGGACTTTGTCTCTGGAACTGATGCGCTACAATGCTGAGAACTATATTCTGCACTCTGTATCTTCCCCTTTACTCTACCTGTTGTACTGGAGTTTGACGATTGCATTTATGTATGGTATGAACTGATCTGATTGCATAGCGCATAAAACAAAGCCTTTCACTGTACCTCAGTACAGGTGACAATAATAATCCTAAACACCAACAATTCTTACCTCTTTGATGGTTCGTTTCAGGTGCATGTAAACACATTGTCCCGTCTTACGGTAATGTCTCTCCACATGTTCACTTCCAAAGCCAAGAAACGTACTCATGCACAAATGCAGATGCTGGTTTATAAAAAACAGTTAAAAAAAGTACTGCAGTAACTCAGCGGGTCAGGCAGCATCTGTGGAGAACATGGATAGGTGACGTTTCACAGGGTGCTGGAGTAACTCAGCGGGTCAGGCAGCATCTGTGGAGAACATGGATAGGTGACATTTCACAGAGTGCTGCAGTAACTCAGCGGGTCAGGCAGCATCTGTGGAGAACATGGATAGGTGACGTTTCACAGGGTGCTGGGGTAACTCAGCGGGTCAGGCAGCATCTGTGGAGAACATGGATAGGTGACATTTCACAGAGTGCTGGAGTAACTCTGTGATAATTGCTTGGCAATAATAAAGGGAGGACTTGGCGTGTTGGAGTGGAGGTGGGATTTTGGGGCAGGGGGGAGGGGGAAGGGGAGGACCTGACGTGGAATACTTTGTAATGTTGCCCTTTACCTAGCGACCGTTTGTATACCTTGGCTATGCTAAGCAAATATTTTTACAGTGACTCGTCACATTTTGAAAGGAGGTGACGAGGAACTTCTTTAGTCAGATGGTGAGGGTAGTTAATTTTTAGTTTGCAGTTCCTTCTTAAACATAAATAATTTTCAGTTTAGTTTAGTTTAGAGATTCAGCGTGGAAACAGGCCCTTCGGCCCACCGAGTCCGCTCCAATCAGTGAACCCCACACACTAACACTATCCTACACACACTAGAGACAATTTTTACATTTACGAAGGCAACTAACCTACAAATCTTTGGAGTGTGGGAGGAAACCAAAGACATCCAGGTCACGGGGAGAATGAACAAACTCCGTACAGACAGCACCCGTAGTCGGGATCGAACCCAGGTCTCCAGCGCTG